>NC_133618.1:243853331-244073331 GCF_048593235.1 Sminthopsis crassicaudata | reverse complement strand
TCTCTCTCTGTGTCTCAGTGTCTCTGTCTCTCTCTGTCTCTCTCCTCCCCTCTCATTTTTTCACCTATTCCTAGATCACCTCAGGAGCTGAACCATATAACCCCACTGTTATAAGCAGTCAGCCAGTTGTACAATCTCCACTTGCATAGTTTCAGAGCCTGAAAACTCACTGCCTCATCACATGGCCCTTTCACTTTTAAGGGTCTTATAAGGAAGCATTTCTTTATCCTGAGTTTAAATCTTTTCCTTTATAACTCCATCCATTCATTGCTCCTAGCTCTGTCTTCTGTGATCAAGAAGAACAAGGCTAATCTCTCTTCCATATGATCCCCTTTCAGATTTTTGAGGGTGACACTGGAAAAGGCAGAATAAAAAGAATTCATAAAGGATTATTTAATAGGAAGATAGGGCCACTAGGTGGTGCCATAGTGCACAGGCACTGTCTGGAATCAGGAAAACTGATTTCCTGAGTTCAAATCTGCTCTCAGACACTTAACTAGCCTTCAGAAGCTGAGCAAGTCACTTAATGTTATTTGCTTCAGTTTCCTCATCTGTGAAATGAGCTCCATTATCTTTGCCAAGAAACCCCGAAATGGGATGGTTAAGAGTTGGGAAAACTGAAAAGACTGAATGACAAAGTTGGAAGAAAAGATGAGATGATTCCTGGCAAGATGGACAGTTCATAGCTGAGCTGCCAGAGGGCTGTCCTGGTATTCTCACAATGTCAGGAGAAAGGCCTCCAAAAATCATGTAGAATCTTTGCAGTGAACTTTTGGGAGGACATAAATTAGCATCATACCACACAACTGGTAGGGACAAATGGTGATCTGGAATCACTGGTATCAGAGGAAACTTCCAAATTTATGAGATCATATAATTATTTGATTACATATTAAATACTTTGGTATTAAATACATAACCTACATGCATTCTTGATAGAAAACGGTGAACTCGTTAGATAAGTTTCCTACAAAGTGAAATCATAAAATGCGGACAAATCTGTAGGACCCTGCTGTAGATGGACAATCTTTTCTTTATGGAGCTTGTTACTGTTTAGCTTTATAATTGGAGGCAAAAGGAACCCCCACTGATTTGGCTGATTGATGATACAATGACAGACACATGCAAGAAGAGAATAATACATCTGTAAAGCTTTTTGTACTTCTGAATTGTTTTTGAAAAGTTTTACTTTTCCCAGAAATCAAGTGAAATGGGTAGGAGAGACACTTGATTTTATGCTTACATCATATATAATAAGGTTTGTTGTATAGCAAAGCACATAACTAATGTTGGCTTGAACATAAGAAATGACATAAATGACAGAATCCTGGATATATGACCAGAATAGTATTTAAGGTCACAAGAGAAGCTAGCAGAAGAGATGGGGCTAAGAATCCTGATTCTTGGGTCATTCTCCCTCTCTAAGCCCCTCTCCATCCATCCCAATAACATCAGATTTCCTGAATCTGATTATAAATTTCCAGCATGTTTTGCCAGAACAATAGTTTGAGAGTTAAATACCAGTTCAATCTACAATCATAGAGTGTTTTAATATTTATAAGATATTTTCTTCACAGTAAGGCTGTGAACTAGGTTGTCTACGTATTATTATCCCCATATTATTGATAGGAAAGTGAATCCCAGAGAAATTAAGATAGCTCTAATTTACAAAATTAGTCAGGCCTCATACTTAGATATCTTAAAAACAAAACAAAAACAAACACCAGAACACTGAGTTTGGGCCTACCACACAGCACAGTGTTATAAATATAGTTCAAAATATGAGATAGATAAAATTTCACAGAATCATAATCAGAGAACCTCAGAATTGGGAAGCAAGTTAGAGGTCAAACCTGTATCTGGACAGAAATCCCCTCCTACTACATTGCCAACATATTCTTGTTCAGTCATTGCTTCTACGACTCCAAGGATGGAGAGCTCATTACTTTCTAGCCAGTCTATCCACTACATTTACTCTGCTTTAGTGAGCTAAAATCTGACTCCTAAGCTTTCCTCCATTGCCCCTAGGTCTTTTCTCTAGGGCTGACCAAAATACATTAATCCCTCATCCTCATGCAATTTCAAATACACTGAATTTTCAAAATATTCAGTATTTCAAAATACTGAAAGACAGCAATCATATGTCTCCTAAATTTCTCTTTTCCAGGGAGATCATCCCTAGTTCCTCCAACTGTCACTCATACGACTTGGTCCTCAACCAGTCTGGCAGCCTCCCAGTCACCCTGCTCGGGACAGCCTATATGTCAGGCTAACTTACAACTCTCTATAACCAGCCTCTCTATTGTGCCCATGCCAAATACCAGTTCTGGCCTGGTCTGGCCTTTGTGAGCACTCTGCTCAAGCACTATGTTAAGAACTCTGAAGGCTGGAATGCTCTGCCCACACTCGTGTCTGAATCGGCCAATTATCCCACTCTCTCCTCCCTTCTTTAGACAATCACTTTAGAATCCCAGGGACCCTGTGTCAGTGGCTCTGTGATTTGCCCTGATGGGCTCATTCTTTCTAGGATCCCCTTCCCCCTTCTCCCTCCCCAGAGACCCAGCAGGTTGAAAAGGAGGCACAGGCTGCATGCTCTGTGCTCTGCCAAGAGCCAGCCCTAGTTCTCACAGAAATATGCCTTTAATAGCTACTTTTAATACTTGGTTGATTGATAGGTCACGAACTTCCTACAGTAAAAGAGCAGAGATAATAAAACAAAGGGGGTTTTTAGAAACAGAAAGTAGGGGCAGTTTTCCAGTTGGTGTCTGAGACTTCCCAAGCTTTCTGGAGGGCCCTTTCCCCTTTGTTTGGGGTTCAAGATCAGAGTCTGCCAAGTCAATAAATGAGGACCCCTCTCCTCAGCCAGTAAACATCTTAATAGCTTGATAAAGTGGAGGAGAAAAATAACTAGGAAAAAAGTACAGAGATTAAAACATTGAATACATTTAGCTATTTAACCCCATCACCACAGAAACCCAGGGAAAAGATGCAGTATTAGAAAAAAGAAATGGAAAGAGTCTATTTTTAAAAATAGAGGTTAGACTGCATTGCCTTAGGCCTATTTAGATTCAGGCTAAGGTTGAGAGATATCTCAGAATTTTTAAGAGATCATTTCTTTTTAGTGCTAAAAAATGTAGCCTGAACTCTGGAGTCCTATAGCTTAAAAGCATCATCTTCAACCTCTTTTCCCTCATTCTTCTCCTCATAATCATCCACATTCAATAATACTAATAGTGATGACTTGACTTTATTTAGGAATTGCTTTCAAGGAACTCAAAACACTTTCATTGTTATGGACTCGTATTTTCACAGCAAGATCCTAGGCCTTAATATTGAGTTCAGAACTGGAAAGAAGCTTAAAGCTCAACAGAAGTTGAGGCAAAAGTCAGTTTTCCCAAAGATGAACACATCCTAGGTAACCAAACTAGGCTCTTACTCCATTTCTACCATTTCTCTCCCTAGCACCAAGTGTTTCTCTGTGGGACTGGTTGAACCCTAGTATCAATAAATATGAGACCTAGAAGACATCTTAGTTTCCTTATTTATAGAATGGTTGAATTAATTTTTCTGGACTATACATATTTGTTTCAAAGGAGGGCTTCTACTTAGGATATGAGGAAGGGAGTGATAAACTAATAGATAATGATAGATCTGCCCCCAAAAATCAATAAGATTTTTTGAAATGTGTAGAAAGGGATACAAACAAAAAGCAGCTGCATTACTACAATTGTATTATAGCTAAATAGATAGATGTTTATCTACATATATATATATATGTGTACATATATATATATATATATATATATAGATGCATGTATATATTTCTTTAAAAATAAACTGCACATAATAAAAGTTCACAGTTTCTTGAAGATGTCCCTGTCCTGATTTTATTGTAATATTAAAATGTTTGTGTATGTTGAATGCTAAGTTCATCTCTTTCTTTAAAAAAATAAGGGGTTTGGAATAGATAATGTCTGAGGCCTACAAAAAGTTAATGATTTACCTAAAACCAGACAGTGTACCTAGGCCAAATGACTAAATAAGTCCATTGCTTTTTTTTCTTCAATTACTCTCCCTGTCTTAGGTTTCCATTTTGGAGATGTAGAAACAGAATCCTGGTGAGGATGAATGAATGGGCCAAGGTCACATAGATGATGGCAAGATTGAACTGAAATTATAACTTGAAACTCCAGGCTTTTGAGGTCTTAATTGCAGCACTGAGAACACTATATCACTTTAATCATTCTAAAAGACCATTAAAAAGAACTGATACAAGTAAGATCAATGAATACCAATTTGATGGAGCAGATAAGCTGAGAATTTGCTTTGGGGAAGATGCTATAGGCTTTGTTTTGCATCTAGTTTATTTGAAAGATTTGAAAATTGCCTCTTAACCACTATATAGAGTATATACTATGCCCTTTTCTGCTAAAATTCACCTCATTGGTTGGTTGGTTATTATTTCAATAAGAAGGTTAAAAAATCATTGGATTTAAAGCTGGAAAATCTGGATGAACATTTGGGGGTCTTTCACTTAACTACCTGTATAATCTAAGCCTCATCTCTTAGAGTTCTGAAGTTTTATGATAGTTGGACATAGTATGTCATTTTCTAGATCAAGAGCAAGACCTATTGAGACAGAAATGATGGCCAAAAGATATTGCAAACTTGCCAAAATATGCATCTGAAGATTGGCTGTCCCCTGATGGAATTGAGGTGAGACTTAAGGAATCAATGATAATAAAACTTTTGGCAAAACTCATGAAAGATCATTTATTACCATTTGTGCTTTGACGATTCCATTATTTTTTGAAAAAAAGGAGATTGACTGTGCCAAGTGAGCTAATTTTCTCCCACCTCCCAGACATAATCCTGAAATGTGGAAGGAGCTCTGTTCTCAGAATAAAGACCTGACACTTCCTATGGAAAAACAATGTCAGCAAACATGTTTTGTCTAGGGATGAGCTAGTGTGAGATTGTGCTCTACAAAAGTATATAATTATAGAATTTAAGGCCTAGAAAAGACCTTAGGATATAGAACCTAGAAGATCTTTCAAATCTAGAATATCAGGAGACTTGTATAAGGGACCTTATATAATAGAGTTAGACTGATTCCAGATCAATTGATTTAAAATAGACATAGTTGATAGAATTAAAGAAAATAAAGGACAGGTAACAGAGACAATGAAGTCTTAAGTGTGAGCATTTACATTTACTCCTTTAGGAAATATGAAGACTTTTTCAGTCAAGACTGATAGAATTAGAAAGCAGCAAGCCATAGTCTGGTCAAAGGATCGATTGAACATGCCCCTGGTGGCCTTTTAAAAACAAGACACATTTTCTGGGGAATAAATCAAGATAGGAGATAGCTCTGAGCAATGTGAGCTTTGATAGTAGAGAAGAGAGCTAGTTATGAGAGAGGAACACAGTTTTTGAGAGGATTCGTCCCTTGGTTCTTGATTGGGAAGGAACAGGATTTCACTCCCTCTCTCCTTCCCTTCCCACATTCTAGGACATCTTCTGGTGCACTATTTGTCCAGTAGAGAACATCACACAGAGAAAGGAATAGGCCCAATTAGTCAAAGCCAGAGACCAGAGGAGCTTAAGAGATGATGAGTCTTAGCTGTCCAAAGTTGAGGTTTAGAGAGAAACAAGCTTAGGGAATTCAGGTGAACAACCTTACCAGAAAAAAAAACGTCAGGCCAAGAAAGAGCAGAGCAAGGATACCATGAGAAAAGAATGGAAGATGCCCTGGAAGAAAGAGTTGTTCATGCATGTTCTTTGATTGGATGCTTCTCTGTTAGTATACTCTGTGCATACGTCTACTTTTCCCATTGATACTGTGCACATTTGTGGGAGAGGCTAACCCAGATATTTTGTTTTGTTTTGCTTTTTGTTTTTTGTTTTTTGCTGAGGCAATTGGGGTTAAGTGGCTTGCCCAGGGTCACACACCTAGGAAGTGTTAAGTGTCTGAGACTACATTTGAACTCAGGCCCTCCTGACTTCAGGGCTGGTGCTCTATCCACTGCACCACCTAGCTGCTCTACCCCAGATTTTTGGAATGGAAATCTTATAGCTACTGCTCATGCTATGCCATTTTAATAAATTCTTTTGCTTGGGACTCATAAGTGATATTTTTGGGAGTTCCAACCCATTAAACCTGGGGGCAATCATCCCTTTGGAAATCCAAAATATGAGTCTGAATTGGGGGGGTGGCTCAATAAGGAACTCTACAGTTAGAATATAGAATATCAGAGATGGAAGGAAGCTTAGAACATAAAATGGAATAATAGAGCTGTCTAGTAAAAGGGAAAACTGAGCTCCAGAAAGGAATAAGTGACTTGGGTAAGACATCAATGTTGTTTTGCCATAATTGTCATCTTTTAGCTTATCAATTATTAATTATCAATCAGCTTATTAACTCCAGAGATTTTTTTTCTTGATGGCTTTTAGTATTATTCTCATAACAAGTAATAATGTCAAAAAATTTTACTGAACTTTGATTATTAATTTTCAGTGTCTCAGTCATTTTTACTTGTTTGTGTTGCTGTGTTTTCACTGTTGTTTCCTCAAGCTACAAAAGTAGCTGTGACTTACACATAATCTCAGAACAAGGAAGTTTGCTTTGTCACTCAAGCATTGGAAGCCCTTAGGAGCCTGAAGAAGGGTGATCAATGAGCTGGACAAATGGTTCCCCATGCTGAGTTTAAATCAGTTGGTTCTTCTCATCTGACTTTCCTTTCTCACATGAATAGAGGACTGAATTTCCTGCTCCCACATTCTTTTGGGTCAGTAGGTTCTCATAGGGCCTGTTTCCTAGCTGGGATGATGGTCTTTCTCCTTTCCTTCCTATCTTTTTAAATAGGGTTGTTGTGATGAGAGAACTTTATAAACCTGACATGTGATTAATTATTATATTATTACTCTTTTGTTTGGGTGTAAGGGTACCTTTTTATATCAGAACCTGTTTTCTGAATTATAGCATCTGACTTTCCTATTAATTCAAAATTCATCATTCTACTTCAGGCCATATATTTAGTAGAGAAGGACTCCCCAAGATTAAAAAGTCAACTTGGTTGTTACAACTATTCCTTCTTTCGGTTATGAACTGGATTTTTAAAAAAAGTGGTTAGTGTTCTAGTAATCTCCTGGATGGCAGATACCATGTTTTGCTCTACTTAGCACAGGGCCTGGCTATCTCTCTACCAATACACTCTTTCACACCTAAGAAGATGGTTTTGTGAAATACTATAGACAAAGAAATTCACTACCTAATGGCTCATCTGTGTGTGATGAGTCAGATGTGAATCCTCTCTAGCTTGATAGGATCTACCAGAGCTTGTGTTTTATAGGTCTAGTGTTAAAAATCCAGGGTCACATCTGTGTTAAAAAATGGAGACTTGACAAGAAAACATCAGGGCAAAAGAGATAGGATATACATGACCTAGATATTAATCCAATTCCTCCACAAATATCCTTTTTTTATAAAGAATCTTGTGGTCCAATCCTACTGGATAATTTCTATGATAATCTTTGTTTCTTATTTCCCATACTGGAGGAACTAACTCTTCCTGTATGATCTTAACCTTTTTGGTTCAGCCTTCTTCAGCAGTGTTGTAGACAGTTTGTATTATAATAATTAGGAAGTATAGTATAATAGAAAGAACATTGAACTGTGAATTAGGATACCTAGTTTTTAGTTTGTCTTCTTCCAGTAAATTTCTTGGAGTTCTTGGATAAATCAATTAAGACAGCAGATATTTATCTAAAATTCTTTGACTATGGAAAGCATGCTAAGACATTATCTTCTTTGATACTCCACACAATCCTGTGAGATAAATTACAGATGGGTTATTATTCCTAGTTTACAGATAAGGAAATTGAGGCTCACAGAATTCATTGACTTGCTAGGGGTCATTTAATTAGCAAGCATCAAAGATCAGATCTGAGCTCTTTGAAATCCAAATCCAATACTTTTCTTATACTACCAAACTATACTCTCTTTAGTTCTGTGGAGTTTAGTTTTTTCCCCTTTCTCTTATAACCCATCCCCTGCCCCTAAAATAAAAGGATTGGGCTAGGAGATGACAGGGATTTCAGTTTAGCTGGAAAGTACCATGAAGACTCTTTAGTCCAGGGACTTTCACTTTTTTGTGTCACAATCCTCTTTCACAACCTGTTGAAATCTATGTATCCCTTTTCATAATAATTTTTTAAATGCATAAAATAATATATTTACGACTGCAAAGGAAACCAATTACATTGAAATACAGTCATCAAAATATTTATTAAAAGCCCATGGGGCACAGGTCCATGAACTCCTCATCAAGTTCACTTTAAAGGTGAGGAAAGTGAAGCCCAGAGGGGTTAAGTGATTTGCCCTTGATTGCACAGAGGTGGAAGTAGAATTTGAACTCAGGTCCCTCTGACTCCAGATCTATTGTCCTTCTACTGTGTGATGCTAGTTTTGTGATTCCATTCTTTACTTATTAATTCACAATCTTGGATCTTTTCCTGGGATCCACAACTATCCCACTTTTATTTTCTGTAGGAATTCTAAAGTTTTCTTTAAGTATATTTAGCAGTTTTTCAACCTGGTCCACAAACTCCTCGAGGCCAAGTCTGTGCCTTTTCTCCCCACCCCAAACTCTCTCTCTCTCTCCAGTACACAGGGTAGCAAACCATAGCAAATATGGTATCATGGCCTCTAGTTTCTGATGTCCTTTGCTGGTAGGGGTAGGTGAGTGAAAATGGGAGGGGAGATGTCAGATGCAAGGGGCATTTGAGCTTCTTGCAGGGAATCTCTATCATTTACTCAGGAAGGCCCTAAACACCTCAAAGCAGCTCAAAATAGAGGCCCACATTCCAGTATTCTGCAACTTGGCACTTAAAACAATTAAGAAAATGAGATTCAAACTATTCCGCTTGGTCTGTACCCAGCTCTTCACAGTTTTGGAAAAGAGATTCTGAGGTCTGCATCTTGCCACACAAATCTCAGCTTTGGCCCTGAGCCCAGAGTGTCTGCCTGACCCCAGGCTTGGATTCAGACACTGGGGGTATTGATCTCACATTATTCTCCCTGGATGAAAGGTAGGGAATAGGATGTCCCTGTGTCCTAACCAATTCCACCTTAGCCAGGATGCACCAGGCACACAAAGCTCTATTTGGCATCCCCTTTCAGGTCTTTCTTTCTCATCTGTAAAACATGGTGATGGGGAAAGTTTTCCAGCAGGCCACGAAGGGAAAGCCATTATTCTGTTAATGCTAGCTATAGCCATGAAATATACACAACCATCTGGTTCTGCTCCTGACATGTTGTTTTTCCATTTTCTTCTGATGTGTTCCATCAACTTTCTCAACATTTCCTGGGCTGGATTCATCTTCCAAGAACATTTTTCATTAGATGTGAACCTGGTTCTCACTCTGGCAAATTCAATGAATCCCCTAATGCACTGAGTGAACTCACATAGCCTTTGGGAGTGCTTGGGCCAGGAGCCAGTTCTCAGCTGATGAAAACCACTGGCTTGGCCTAAGCAGTCACATTTTTAAATCCCACAACTCCCGAGGGCTCTTGTGACCTTCCCCTATCCTCACCCTTCCAATTACAACTCATCCTCACTAGGGTGTTTTGAAGAGAGCATGAATCTGACAGGAAGAAGACAGGCTTAGGGGCTTATATCCTAACCTGCCACTTGGACCCCTGAACAAATCATTTTCCCTCTCCAGGTCCTAGTTTCTTCTGCTATAAAACCAGGTGTGGGATGTAATGGAACCAATTCAAATATGAAGGCTAAATTTTCAGAGTAAGCATTTACCACTCAGATATCAGCAAACACTTCAAATCAGGGTACAATTTATTTTTATTGTTGATTGTCTAGACTTAAAATGATAGAGAAAAAGTTTAAAATGCAGATTAAACTCAAAAGTGCAATGTGAATACATCCCCTCGCTTCCCCCTCATTGCCTCTCTAAGCTGGTTGTTAAACATACCCCAGCCCATCACCAGACCATGCTTCCAATGCTGAAATTCCGTAGCTGTATGGAATTTATGCAATGATAATACTACCAGCCTTGCTTTCCTCCCACGAGTGCCATGAAGACCAAATGAGAAAGTGGATGTGAAAGCACTTTTTAATAGCAAAGAGCAGTATGAATGGAAGAGATTATTATTGTTATTATCCCCATCACAGTTCAACTTCTCTCTCTTAAAATGAAAATCCTATAGTTCATTTCCCTTCCAGCTTCTCAGAAAATATTGAGATGGGGATGGAGGAGGAAGAAGGGAAGTTGTATGTAGGGAGACACTGGATCACTCTCTTCATTGAACCCACTAATAAGTAGCTGGATACTCCAAATATCTGGTCTCTACGGTTCACTTAAGAGCCTTGGGGCCGTACTGGGAGAACCAATCTCTGGTTAATGAATTATTGACTCAAGAAAAGATGGAAAGAACTTCTTTTTCTCTATTCTCTTGAATGACATCTAATCTGAAATTAAGATATACATTTCTTCCCCTTTTCTCTGGGACACAAATCTCAGAAGAATAGATTATTTAGGATGTCTCTTAGGGAGGAGCAGAAGAAGGATGCTGCTAAAATAAGGATAAAGGTCTGCAATGGAGATTGCATTGACCTAACAATAAGTTAGAACTGTCTCTGTTTTAGAGAGATACCAATGGACCAAGAAGTTGTGACTTGTCCAGGTGACATCACCTTAAATGTGGGACTTGAACTCAGGTCTTCTTAGCTCTAAGGCTAACTCTCTCTTCACTAAATTGTGTTGTTTTTAGCATTAAGATAGACATGATAATAGATACGGTTCAGCAAACAAAATGTTTCTTATGTTCTTTCTACAGTATTGCAAATTCCTTGAGAATAGGCATCTGTCTTATTTAAACTTTGCATCTGGCACTTTGCATCTCTCTACATACAGTGGCTGGACAGTGGATGACGTTCTGGGTTTGGAATCAAGAAGACTCATCTTTACAAGTTCCAATCCTCTCAGATCTGCACTAGCTTTATGATCTTGGGCAAGTCACATAATCCCCTTTGCCTCAGTTTCTTCATCTGTAAAATAAAGTAGAGAAGGAAATGGCAAACCACTCTGCTATCTTTGAAAAGAAAACCCCAAATGGGATCAGAAAGATTTGTACACAATGCTTAATAAATAAATATTTTCTGCATTGTATTACAATCCTCCAGCACACACACAAATTTGACATTATTGTCCCCATTTTAGAGATGGAGAAATTGAGGCTGAAGAAGATAAAACGGTTTGTCCAAACTCACCCAACTAAGCAGTGCCAGAACTTGGCCACCAAGCCAGGTCTCCTGACCCCAGACCCAGCATTCTTTCCACTCTGCCACAGCAGCCTGCTTGGCAGGCGATGACCTCGCCTTGACTCTCTGATGTTCACTAAAGCAAGAAAACAGAAGCCCCAGACGGATCTTGGAATTGTCAGGAGATTAGCTCACTGTTGGAGCCCCTGCTGCGTGCCCCGTCTGAGCGGGCTGGGCTAGAGCTTCTAGGGACAAGAATTTGTGTTCATCTCAGGCTGGGCACGCTGACATCCCTGATAAATAATTGGAACCACCGAGAAAACATGAAAACGCCAACAAAGCATCCATTGTTTTGGCTCTGAAGAGTCTGAGGGAGCAGGACGAAAGCCCTTCGGGTTTGGACTGGGGATGAGGTTGTACTGAGGTTGCACTTATTTGGGCTGCACTTCTTCCTTCAAGCAGCCCACTCAATTTCAGATCCAGAGCCAAGGAAGGGAGTTTACCACCCAAATCTGTTCAATTAGAAACTTAAACAGCAAGAAGCAAAAAAAAAAAAAAAAAATCCTGTCTTTTGAATTCTTCTACCAGCAATATTTGCTACTGCAGACAGATGTTGTCATCTCTGCCCATATCCATTGCTTTTCAGAAATACAGCCCACTGCAGTGCCCCTCTTAGATACCCAATGGATGCCACGTGGTGTAGCACGGTGGATGTTAATATTTTTTAAAATCCCCCTCCCAGTCCTGGTTCCTTGGGAAAGATGCTGACCACATTTCTGAGGTTAAGAAGGTATCTGGTGAAAATAACTTTGGGAACTGGATATGGGAGCACAAAACTTGTGACTAAGGGAGGAGATGCTTTCCAGGGATTGAAAAACCTCACTTTATAATGAGCACAATGCATTATTTTGATTCTAACCTTCATTTGTTGTGTGAGACCCACTTCTGAAATTGTCTAGGGAAGAAGAATGATCCCTTAATGAATCCATGATGGCAGGGGTGGGGGAGGAGGAGAATGGCACCACAGTATAGATCTTTTTGGTGTGGATCACAGTAGTATAGAGGCCATCTAATCCAGTCCCTCTCTTTGTACACATGATGAAATTGAAAGTTACAGATGCTAAGTGACCTTGGCACAGTAAGTGTTAATGCACATTCAAACCCAAATCCCCCATTTCAAATCCAATATTCTTTCCATCATCTTGTGCTTCCTCTCACAGAACTCCTCATCTAACAGAATTCTTGTCCGGGTCTTTCCAGAAATCGTCTGGAGAAGATCAAACCAGACCATCAGAAACCTTCATTGGAGTCTTTTAAGATTTTAGAGATTCTTATGAAGTGCTCAAGCTTCATTAATCCTTACTCTTCTTGCAAAATGAACATACATTCTAACATGGTCATATGTGTCACTAATAAATGAGTTGTTATTATTACCAGTTGTCTAGTTATTTTTCTTGTTATTGATTTTTCTAAGACTGTGATGTCACAGATTCTGCTGAGACTGTGGAAGACAATAGAAGTTATACTGCTGACCAGTACTTTGCACAGTTTATGGCACATAGTAGGTACTTACCAAATGCTAATTGACTAACTGCTTGACCTGAAAGAGCAATATTCTTTGTAAACTTTAAAACACAATGAAATATAAATTATTATGATGATTATTATTTTTCTGGTTCATTGAGGAGTCCAAGACACAAAACTGTGCAGTTTTCTTTTCAAAAATTCGCCTTTCCAAGGAAGAAGGTGCTAGGAAAAATTAGTCACAACACCTTCCCCAAACAGATCAGGTTAGTCAGTCAACAAGGATTGCTTATATACTTTCTTGATCTGATAATGTTATTTCCTTACTCAGTCAACTCTAGTGGCTTCCTATTGTTTTGATAAAATATAATTCATTTATTGAGCTTTTAAGAGCCCCATATAACCTGATCTCAACTTTTATTTCAAGCATCTTTGGACATCTCTTCCTATGTGCTTCAATCCAGCTAAACTGGCCTTCTCTCTGTTTTTTGCACAGAGCCCTCTATCTCCCACCTGTATGTCTTTGATCTACTCATTCCACATACCCAGAATGCACTTCCTCTTCACTTCCATCTCATAGAGGCTCTTTCTTACTTTGTTATAACTCAAGTACAATTTTTACCTAAAGCCTTTTCTGATTCTCCCCATAGCTACTGTCTCTCTCCCTATTTTTGTATATACTTATATGTTTTCAATTTATATGTAGTAGTTTTTATTCTCATTAGAATGTAAACCCTTTGTGAGTATGGATTGTTTTATTCTTTGTACTTGAATTCCCAGTACACAGTAGGCACTTAATAAATGACTGTTGATTGTTGATCTATTTGCCAAGTGTGGAGAAGGTCCAGTACAAAGATAAGGAATCGGGAGATAGATTTTTATATAGCAGAGTATATGCAGGAACCATAAAAAGGAACCAATTTTTAAAAATAATTTATATTTGATCCTCAAGCTTCTGAATTTTATTGACTAGGGGAATGGAGGTGACATGGTCAGCTGAGTAGAACAAAAATGCTGCATTTTTGGCCCTTTAACAATGAGATGTTTCCTATCCATACATCAAAATAATTCCAGATTTCTTGAAAATGTAGCAGTTTCAATAACTCTCTGATAGGGATATTTGAAAGATGGAAGAGTTCTCAGAGTCCATCTGGCCCACTTCCTTCATTTTATAAGTGAAACTGAGACCAGAGAGTTGTTTTGTTTTGTGTTTTTAATTTACTCAAGGTTACACAAGTAGCAGTTACTGCAGGCAAGATTTTAGCCCTACTCCTGTGTTTCAGAGAATCTTTTCTTCCCATTTTACCATGCTTCTCTCCTTTTTTGTCTTAGCTTAAGATTCTAAGCTAACATCCCAGATTTACCAGGGTTCTGTGCATTGACAATACAGCCTTTAGGAAGATAATTTTGCTCAATGGCTGTCAAAGGTTGGTGCCCCCAACATGTCATTTGTCTAATAAAATTGAAAGCCTTTAGGAAGATTGATTGAATCAGCCTCCCAGGTCCTCCTCCTTCATGGAGACAGAAGGACACCAGAAAGGTCAGAGGCTGTGTCTAAGATTGGGAGCAATAGCTATTGAATAATAAGAGGTCACATTTATATAATGCTTTAAGATTTTCCAAGACAAAGTTCAGTGTACTATATAAAATGTTGGCCTTAGTTAGAACCAAGATGACCTAGGATCAAATCTGGACTCAAATCTCCTCAGTTCTCAAACATCCTGGCTGTGTGACCCTTATCCATTTAATGCTTAAAGTCCTAACACAAGACAGTGAGGAGAGAGACCAAACTACATTTGTACAGTTTCTTCACCTGGGAGTTCTGAATATGAATGAAATAATGGGTCCAGTCTCTATCCTTTAAAAATTACAAAGCATTTTGTGATCCTTACAAAAATGCTGGGAGGTCAAGATACAAGCATGGTTGTATCTGTTTTGTAGTAAAAGAAACAAACCAAGGTTCAGTGAACTAAAGGTATCTATCTTATCCTGAGTCACACAGCTAGTGAAAGTCAAAGATGGAGTTTGAACCCATGTTTTGTGACCCCAGGGCCCTGTGGTCTTTTCACTTATTTTACTCCTACTGCCTCATTCCTAGGTCTTTTTAATTCTCACTTCCAATTGACTGCCACCTGTTAGTTCCATGAACTCCTGTGGTTGACACTGTGGTGACTGATGCTTTTGGTCGACCCCCACAGAATTCAGGTTTTAGCATTCTGGCTTTAACTGAAAAAGAGAGAAAGGGCCACAAGGCAAATGTTTCTGTCTCTAAGAGTTTATTTGCAGCAATTAGATCCTTGGGAATATTCAACTGCCCAGAGAAGTTTATTAACCACTCTTAAGGGAAATTTACTTTTTTTTTTGTTTAATTACACTTAAAATTAAAAGTTTGTTCAATTTTGTAGGTAGTTTACAGTGAAAGAAGAAAAGACTGAGAGAAGAGGATAGTCCTAGACAATGAAAAGCCCAATTACTTGCCATCCTCAATGGATATTTCTCTTGCCTCTTAACTCATCCATTCTTACCTGGATGCTCTAAGCTCATAATTAGAAACACCCTGGATTCTCCAAGGTCTTGACAACCAAAGTGCAGTCCCTGGCAGGTCCTATCACACACATGCTGAATATGAATCTAGACTTGGATTATTATCCATAGATCAGTAGTGTAGTTGTAACTTTTATCAGTGAACAGATTAAGGGAAATAAGGTTAAATGACTTACCCAGGATCACACAGCTAAAAAGTGCCTGAGGTTACATTTGAATTCAGTTCTTCCTGACTCCAGGCTCAGCATGCTATCCACTGGGCTATTTAGCTTCCCCAACTTTGAATCAGGTGATGTTATTTCAACAGGGTTTAACCTTTCACTTGTCTTATCCAGCTAAGAAGAATGGGTCCCATGATAGTTTCTTCTCTGATGACTAATCTATAGTAGTCGTGGAGAGGTACAGCACCAAGTTGACCACAGGATTTTGCTTTTTCCGGGCCCATCCACTCATAAAAACTGTTCACTAAGGGTGTTAAAGAATTGCAACTCTTAAACAGAGAAGAGACAGCTTACATGGGTCCTTGAACTATTCAAGGAGCACTATAGATGTTTGTTCCAACAATATCAATCATTGTTACAAATCCAACCATATTTCATCATTTTTGGAATGGCTGGAAACCTATGATCTGGTGTGGCCAGCCCTCTCATGAGACATTTCTTCACACTGAGGAAAGCTGACACTCAGAAAATAGACATGGGTTCTTCAAGTCCTTTCATATTGGTAGAGTCCACCAAATCTTGAGCTCCACTGGCAGGGCCTTCTAAACCAAGGTTATTGCCATGTCATGATGAGATGTGGGAGTAGAACTTTAGTGGAAGAGAGAATCAAAGCATATTTTCAGTCCTACATTTCAACTTGATTTTCTAAGAAATTAATATTTCCTAATTTGATTAACAGGTGCCATTTTCACCTTTGATCAAACTTAAAGTAGACTAAAAATATAATCAAGATGTCTGGCCGCAGCAATCAATATCATAATAAAATTACAACTAATTTACTCTGGACTTTCAGGTACACCATGGGTCATTTATCTTAGCTGAATTTTTTTCCTTCAGGTTTCAAAATGGAAAGACATATTTTGCTCATGAAATTTTTATGTTTGGCATTAGCTAAAGCATCCATTAATTGTGAAAGGCTCTAAGCCCTGACCCACTTAGAAAATCAATATAATATAATGCAAGTTTTTCAAATGCTACAACATTTTCTAGTTCTGCAACTAGAGCTGGAAGTAGTAAAGTAAAGGAAATACTCTATAGTTTGTCTTGACTCAATTTGGATGGAAATTATTTCAACATTTCCATGGTAACTAAGATTATTGTTTAGAAAAATGGAATGACTATCCATGAGCAGGTGTATTTAGAGAAGAAATGTTCACAGTCAAGACTTTACCAAGAAAGAAGAATTGATTCTTGTCAAACCAAATACCAATCAGAAAATGGAAAATACCCATTCTTAATGCCTTGAGAAGAAGCTGATAAAACATGTAGCCAGAACTCATTTTCCACAAACAATATTAATGATGCCAGCAGGTCACCTGGAGGACTCTCATTTTTCTATAGTTAATTAATGCAAAAGCAGAATTTCAGCCTTCTCTGAAGCAGATGAGGGAACGGTTGGGTGAGGGCTTCTTCTCATTGTGTGATTGCCTAAGGTGAGGTTTTTAGCTTTTACTGGAATTGGACTTCCTTATACCCCCATGACTGAGGACAGGTTCCTGTTTTAGAAACTTATCCATGCCTTACTTAATTAACTTGCTGATCCTTGGCTCCCGTTAGGGAGAGGAATGACAAATATATGTGATGAGTAGCTGGGTGCCATAGAAATGAGATTCTTTTTAGCTATATTGTACACAGAACCAGACACTACTTGTTCTCTGACCCCCTGACTCTTTCTAGCACAATGGCTGAGGGAGAAATAAAATGTTTGTAGCAAGCCCCAGAGCCTATCCCCAAATTGAAAACATATAAAGGCTTAATAAAGAAAGATTGAATACTCGGAGCTGAGGGTATTTGCATTCAGATCACAGAAGCTATGATTTCTTTTTTCATGATTTAAGAGCATTTTAAGGTAGAGGAGAATGATTTGGGTGCCATTCTGCTCCAGTCTGAATGCACAGCAAACTGAGAAGAAAAGGTCAAGCAATCAGCTGGGATTCACATTTCAGGGCTGTTTTGGATGTATATGGTATATGTTGACTAAAAATTTAAAAATGAGAAAAATTAAAATTTATAACTGGAAGTACTAATGGTTGTGTGCATGCACACTTGCTCACATTTATAGGGGATATAGGGTAATCTGAGTTAATGCTAAAATCCAGAGAGTAGGGCTTATTATAATTAAGGTGTTGTGGGAGATTTTGATTTTCAGCAAATCTGACTATAGCAGTATGGATTTCATTGGCAATTTTCCTTTAAGAGTTGCCAATGCTTTTACAGATATCACTACTAATGAGGAAGAATGAAGGGAATGAGGGTATATAGTAGAAGAATGGAGGGACTTTCTCAATGTCATTTGTTGTGTCACTATTCTCCCACTGCACCCAGTCTCAAGACCCAGATATTCTCATTGATTCTTTCTGCTTGTAGAACTATGGGCTCATAGCATTGGAGTGGACTTGAAAGACCACCTAGTCTAACCTATATTTTAACAGGAATGTCCTCTGTATCTCCATTATGGACATCCAACCTCTGCTTGATGATCTTTATGAAGGAACATTTATTTCCTCCTCAGTTCTATGTCATTCTTAGGTGGCTCTGGTAGTGGGAAATTTTTCCTTATGTTGAACTAAAATTGTCCTCTTCATTAACCTCCTAGCCAATCTGTCACCAACTTCTGCCAATTCTTTTTTAAAAAATATTTCTGCTTTTCAGTCTCACCCCTCCTTTTTAAAAAAAAATCACTTTTATAGTTAGCACATGATATAGTGGAGAGACTGTTGATCTAGGAGCCAGGGAACCCTGTTCTAGTTCTGATTCTGACATTAACTAACAAGGGAGCCATGGATATGTCATTTCTTCTTGCTTAGCCTCAGTTCTCTCATCTGGAAAATGAAAAGGTTGGACTAAATGAACTCTAAGTTCCCTGAAATGTGGTGATTCATCTATTTATACTTCAGTATGAAAGAGCACTATCAGATACTCTCCCTGCATACAAATCTATTCTCACAAAAGGAAAGGAGACCCCAGATGCATCTCCAAAGATGGAAAGAAAAGGACTCCACAGAAGGAGAAAGGGAAAGTTGAGACAGCAAAGACCCATTTCACAACATTTGAGTGAGTTAGTGCTCTAGAAGACAGAATCAGTGTCATTGCTGGATAATGGTGATAGAATAACATGCTAAATACTTAAAATTGGACCCTGAGTAATGGTTGCTCTTTAATCTTTAAGCCCCAAATATTAAAAATAACTTAGGCCTAGAGGGTGATGAGAGAGTATATAGTCTTATGTAGTGGCATGAAAGTATGTATGTAACCTTAAGGGAAAAAGAAAAAAAGCCCCCAAAGACAGTGAATTACCAACACAATTAGGAATGTTTCTTTTTTCTAAATGCTTAATTTTTTTTGATTAATAGAGACAAGGAAAAGAAAAGTAGATAGCTCAGTATCCATACTTACTGAATGATGGCTCATTCTCCTGTTTGGTCTGCATCTATCTAAATCAATATGGTACCCACACAGGATTTTTCTTCTTTTAATTTAATCATTTTTTAAAAACTTTAAACTTAAAAACAAGAAAAGGAAAAAAATGTCATGTACAGAGGAGAACATGAGAGGATTCAAAATATAAAGCAACAAATTTCCATTTCAAGAAAGTCTGTATAAAAAACAAATACTACACACTGTGGTTCAGAGCTGTCTATCTTTTCTTTACTTCCTTGTAGGTTTTCTTTTGTTCTCTGCTGTACACTTTTTACTTTTTTTTCCCCTTTCCTCTCAACTCCTGCACTGTACCCCTGAGTATTAATACATGTACATATGCACATATACATCTATGGTTATAATCATAAACATGTATGCACATTTTCATTAATATACATATATTTAAGACCATACTATACTTATTTCCACTTGTCCTCTGTTTCTCTGAAGGTAAATAGGATATTTTTTATAAGTACATGTGTTTCCATATTGTTCTCTTCTTTTAGATTGAATAAAATTCTACTAAAGGTCTATGATCCTTTGAAAATTAAAATACATTTCATAAAATATGAAACTTAAAAGTAGAAAGAACCTTAGTTTTTTCATTGTTATTCATTCATTCAATAGACATGAAACCCCTACTCGAGCCTCAAAAAAATCCAAAATGTAAATAACATGGAGTTCTCTCTTTCATAATAGAAACAGGAATAAGATATTAAAACAAATAACCATGGTGTGTCATGTTACATGACAAATTAATTGGAGAGTAGTTCAGTGTTGCTTGAGGACTGAGAAGAAAAATCATTTTAGCTTAAGTTGTGAGCCTAGTACTAGAATGAAGAAAAGTTACAAAAAGAAGAGACTGGATGATCTTGGAGACCTAGAAGGGAGAATTAAGTTATCTAAGCTCATACAATAATTCAGTGGCAGAACCAAGACCAGAACTTGGGTCTTCTGATTAATGGATCATTGCTTCCTATTATAATATTTTGCCATTTCCAAACTGGATGATAAGCTGCTAGAATAGGAATCAATTTTTTTTGGATCTCATCCATGCCCTCTTAATAATTATAAATATTCAGTGATTGAATGATTGGCAAACTGGAGGAAAAATGGTTTTCCTTGCTTCTTAAGCATTAGCTGTCATTAGAAGTACATGTGGGATCAAGCCAACACTATCTGATTAATAATTAATAATAAGATTAATATTAATTTTATGAATAATAAAAAGAATCCAATTACAACCATGATTTATAATGTGCCTGTACTGTTCCCATTACAATTATACATCTATTACATTTCTGCTTCTACCTAACTTATTTTCTATTTGAATTAAAATTATAACCTGACTTCCCAAAGAAGGTCTGTGATATAAAAAATGATATGCAAATTCATGACTTCATAGATTGAGTGACTGCAGGGAAAGTGAATGAGGGAAGTAAGGAAATTGAAGGTTTTTGTTTTGTTTGTTTTTTTGTTTGTTTTTTGTTTTCCATGAAAGGAGTATGAAAGGTACACAGCAAAAGAAGAGGAAAGCTACTGCTTGCATAGTTTTCTAAGCTGATGTTTGATCCTGGAGTACAATCAGTCACAGTCTTTGTTAAGTACCTGTCTCATTTCTGGGTAGGTATATGTTTAACTAGCAAGGCAGGTACATTTCCAAGCTGGATTTGGGGGCAGGTAGGGAGGAAGTGTCTCATAAGCTCCATTATGCATCAGACCACTTAAGTTCTTTTCTTTTTCTTCACTCCACAGTGACTACTGGATTCCCCATGTCCTAGAATTGTACTGAGTTCTGAAAAAAATGAAGGAACAGCATGGGTTGTTTAAATCTGCAAGGGCAGACTAGCCTGATTTTTCACAGAGAGAGCCCCATATTCTTCCGTGGTAGAGTGGCCTTAAGAACCACTCCCATCCTTTGCTCTATTGTACCATTTGCTTTGAGCTGTAGTCTGACCACACAGCCTTGCTTTTTGATCTCTAAGTCAGATCCCAGTATGTGCAAAAATACTTGTGAAGCAAAGGAGAGAATTCTAGTTAAGCTCTTTTGAGTGTGGCATTTAATTTTTTTTCAATTTTCAATAATGCAAATAAGATTACTTGAAATGATCTTGAAAAAATTAATGGGACTTGCCCAAAATACAATCTCTATGACTGCATTTATTTAGCCCTCAATGAGAATCACTGTGGTGGTTAACTAAGAAGAGCAGGAGCAAACAAGGGTTTGTTTGTTTGTTTGTTTTTTTTCCTTGGCTTCGTCAGTGAGTTTCTGGGTAAATCATTTCTAGTTTTTAAGTCTGTTTTATTGTCTATATAATGAAGGAATTGCACTAATATTCTTTGTTCTAAGAGGAATTCCAGTGCTAATGTCCTGTTTTAGGGCCTCTTTTGGGTTTCATGTTCTATGTTCCACTCTATGTACTATATCCTATGTAAAAAGGTTCTCTCCATTCCAAGTAGTCTGTGTTCCAAAGTTCTTTACAACTCTAAAAGTTTTTTGTTATGAGGTTCATTGAAGAAGTCACATTTTATGCCCTTCATTCTAAGGTTTATTCTAGCTCCAATAACCTTTGGTTAATTATATCTTTTGAATTTTTCTGTAATAATTTAAAGTATCTTGCCTGTAGAAGGATCAAGGTTACGTCTTCTGCTTTTATACTCACTCCCCTCTCCACATACATACTGCCTGTTACTAGCCTGGGATTATGGTGGGAATTCAGTGAATTCCTGCTGATTGATTGATTATCTCATGAATAGCCTGAAGTATTTCTGGCTCTGTGAGGTAGCTTCATACTAATATAAAGAACCATCCACTTTAGCCCTGAGAAAGGAGCACAAATTGTATTTTGACTTTCTAGACTTGGCTACTTTTATAAAAGGTGGTATACATTCATCCATTCACTTACTGAAAAGACGTTAGTATAAACAACTCACCCTTAAGTTGTGTTTTTTAATTAATTGGGCTAGAGTTATTGCTATATTCATTTGAAAGAAAAATTTGCTTCTAACAATTATCAGATCAGCAAACATATATGATTTCCCAAATTGGAAAAATGGACTACTTGAGCTATTATAATTTTTGTCAGCTTCCATTCCCATCCTTAATAGTGTTCTCTCTCTCTCTCTCTCTCTCTCTCTCTGTCTCTCTCTCTCTCTCTGTCTCTCTCTCTCTCTCTCTCTCTCTGTCTGTCTCTCTGTCTCTCTGTCTCTCTCTCTCTCTCTCTGTCTGTCTCTCTGTCTCTCTCTGTCTCTCTGTCTCTCTCTCTCTCTGTCTCTCTCTGTCTCTCTCTGTCTCTCTGTCTCTCTGTCTCTCTCTCTCTCTGTCTGTCTCTCTGTCTCTCTCTGTCTCTCTGTCTCTCTGTCTCTCTGTCTCTCTCTGTCTCTCTCTGTCTCTCTCTGTCTCTCTCTGTCTCTCTCTGTCTCTCTCTCCATACACACACACACACACACACACACACACACACATACATATATATATATATGTTATATAGATACAGATACAGATATATTTCACCTTTCTTTAAAAAAATAGAATCAATATATTGGTCAAATGCTTCCCATGAGACTCCTGGCCCTTGTTTTTTTCTAATATCATCCTAGAAAAAACAATCTTGAGGAAAAAATGATCAATTAAGAAAAAATGTTAAGAAAATGTTGGTTTCAAGTTTTCTAAAAACAAAATCAGCTTACTTCTTCAGAGTACTTGAATTAGAGAGGTAATGTACTCAATACAAAAAAGGAGACATCCAATTTTAGATATGTCCAATGTGGAAACTCCTTCCCCCCAATCTGCGTATTCATTACAGTGGTTTTATCTTTGTTTTCTTTTTAAAAAAATTTTTTTGGGAAAATGGAGACTAATGATAAAATTGCCTAAAATAAAAGAAAAGAGGGTAATTGAAGTATTTTTAAATGCACAGAAAAGAACAGAAGGAAAGCTAAAAAGCAACACAGACAAGTAGGACATCTTTGAAAGTTACATATTATATACTTAGAAGGACAAGCAAACTATGTCTGAAACATATTCACAGTATCATAAACAATCTTCTTTTTCTGTTTTATTTGCACATGAAAATGTTCATTTTATTGGTATTTTTAAAATTTCAAATTAAAAAACCCTCTTAAAATTGTATCTTATTGAATACACTATGTATTGCAGAGAGGCAAATATGTTACTTCTTGACTTCCAGGGGTGTGGCCAGGATGACAGAGTAATCAGGAAGCTGCTTGAGGTTGCCCTGTTTCTCTTGAAAATCACATGAAACCAAGCCTCTGAGCAGAGTCTGATGGAATGAAACCCTTCTCCAGCTCAAGTTAGATTTGAAAAACTTCACGAAAGGTCAGTCTCACTGGGGTGAAAAGGGTATTTAGCCCAGCTCAGACAGAGTCTGAGAAAGCCAGTGAGAGGGTCTTAATCACAGCAAATCAATGGCTGAGATTCTTGGTCCTGGCTTAGGAGAAGAGCAGAGCAGTGGGGCAGCTTCCAGTCCCAGCTCGGAAGGCAAACTTTGGGAAACCAGGCTGTTTCCTGAACAGAGCAGACAAAGCTACTCCCTGAAAACACAAGGGACCTCTGTGTTCAAAGCCAAGGTTCAGAGCTACACAGGAAACTTGGGACAGTGCCTTTACTCCAGGAGCAGAGCTCCACTTCAAAAGTAAAAAAAAAAAAAAAAAAAAAAGGAAATGCCAAAAGAAAAGGAAAGAAAATGAGCAAGAAACCGAAAAGAACCTTGACCATAGAAAGCTACTGTGGTGACAGGGCGGACCAAAAACACAAACTCGGAAGAGAACAAAATGTCCAGAGAGAAAATCTCAAAGAATGATATGAATTGGTGTTCAAGTCCAAGAGAAATGTTCCTAAAAAGTAAATAAGAGAGGTAGATGTGTTACTTCTTACTCTTGTGGAGTAGGCAAATGGGGAGAGCCATTTTTCCACTAGTGGGAAATGTAGTGCTATTAATCATGGGATGACTAGAGATGGGCTGAGGAATCAAGAATGGATAGCTCAGACAACTCAGCCTCAAGATGACTAGCTGGCATGTAACCAACAAACATAGTTTTATTTGTTGCCAACTAAATGGTTGGCATGAGGTTTAACCCTATAAATCTGACCTAATTATCACCCAACTCAAAATCTTGGGAGACAACCAAGAGCATGAGAGCTTTCTGGAAACAAAGGAGATTTTCAGTGGGAAGTATGTTAAATCCAGCAATAACAATTCCCATTTATAAAGTATTTTAAGACATATTTTATAGTAAGTATAATAAACCTCTCCCCACTTATTTAGGTAAACCACTCCTCCTTTTCCTTCATAAGGAGATACCAAGGCTGACTGAGCAAAAAGAGGATTTAAAAAGGAATACATTGAAGAGTGGGCAGTTGGATGGCACAGTTGATAGAATGCTGGCCATGGAGTCAGGAAAACCTGAATTCAAATCTGTTCTCAGATACTTATTAGCCTTGGCAAGTTACTTTACCCTGTTTGCCTCAGTTTTCTCATCTGTAAATGACAAATCATTCTAGTTTCACTGCCAAGAAAACCTTAATGAGATCACAAGGAGTTGGACATGACTGAAATGACTAAATAACAAAAAGAACAACACCGGATAATAGAGTAAGAGTTGAGAAGATTTCTAAAGGTGATCTAGTCCAATTCCCTCATTTTACACTTTAATGAACCTAAGTCTTAAGACACTAAGGATTTTTAAGCCAAATTTTTTACAGGTAGTGAATGGCAAAACTTGAGTCTGAAGTCAGGTCTTCTGACTTGAAATCTTGTTCTTTTTATTAAACACAATGCTTTTCAACACAACTCATAGAAAGAACAGATATAGAATTATCTACCGGGGACTTGGAGGAAGATTTGAGTATCCTCCTGACCCCTATAGGGAACCATATGCATTGGGTCAGGTCTAGATGTAGATGCCAAAATGAGGATAGAACCATGATAGGGAGGAATGGTCCTTTAGATCTTGCCCTAATTTATGCTAGAGACATTATCACACCAGCTGTACAGAACAACAACCTGAATCTTTGCTGATAAAGTGAGTCATATTCACATAGATAAGAGGTGTCAAAGAAAAGTGGACCCTTTTCTTCTCATCCCCTCTGTCATCCCCAACAAGGGAAGTTTGCTTAACATCCTTTGCAAGAGAAAGGGAAGATTTCTTTGATAGTAGAGAAACATGGATAAGATTCCCTACTGAGATTTTTATTGAATTAAATAAAACTTTCTTATATCCAATCATACCTGAATATATGGGGAACTGAGGGTTGTTTGGGGGAGAGAAAAATGAATCAAGTGCTAATGTTTACAGAATTACTCTGGGGAAATGTTGTGATACCCTTTCCCAACACATACATATAACCATCAAAAAAAGGGGAAAATGTCCTTGAGTACAATGAGTCAAGGTTGACATTAAAAATGTTATAAAACACATTTCCCACAATCCCATGAGATAATAAATATTATTCTCCTCATTTTACTGATGAGAAAACTAAACAGTGAATTCAAATGATTTACCAAAGATCATACAGTTAGTACATATTGCAGCCAGATTCCTCCTGATTTCAAGTCTAACACTTTAGAACATATCACCCTGCCTCTAAGGGTTAAGTAATGATTGGCTAAGAGCTTCATATTTTCAAGGAAGCTTGATTATATGGTGGAATTCACTCTCAAGGTTTTTTAGTCAAGTTTAGTGAATACTAATTCACAAATTCGCAAATATATAGGGAAGAAATTTTATTGGGCTGGTGAGGCAGACACCACAATGAAAGGCATCTGCTGTGAATCTCTGGGGAGGGGGCTTTTATACAACTTTCAGACATCATTCTGCAGCATGTATTATATTTCAATCAGTCTCTGTTTAGGTCCATCCTTGATGTGGAATGGTTCCACAAAAGGGGAGGAGTGGTGCATTTGGGGATATTAGAATCTAATAAATTTTTATAACAGAGTGCTTCAGGATTTGACCAAGGAAACAAGATCATTGATCCTGTTACTGAAGGCTTTCACTTGTTGTTCAGTTATTTCAAAAAATGTTTGACTCTTTGTGATCCCATATGGGGCTTTCTTGACAGAGATACTGCAGGAATTTTGATATTTTCTTCTCTACATCATTTTATAAGAAATGGAGGCAAACGGTTAAGTGACATGTCCAGGGTCACGGAGTTAATAAGTTTATGAGGCCAAATTTAAATTCAGGTCTCCCTGATTCTAGGCCTAGTACTCTATCCATTGCAAATCTCTGAAGCTATCACCCTCAGAGTAAAATTATAAGATTTTATCCTACTCTTTAAGCTCAATATAGTTTTCCAGATTTTTTCTATAGTTACAAGGATACCTGGGGAAGAAGTGAACCCGAATGGAGGCTATCAAAGACACAGGAGATAATATGAAGCATGAGAGAGCCAGTGCATGAAAGAAGCAAGGTGGGGTAGAAATCTTTACCAGGAGATTTCAATACCTGAAGACAAGTACTTATGCTGAGGGGAAATTGAAAAACTTATTCAATGAAATTTGAGGGGGTGATGGGCACAGGCCAGGATAGGGTAGCACCTTATATATGCTATGTACTCCTTAATGTTATATAGGTCCCTACAAGTACCAACAGAACTAGGCTGGCGCTTCTGGGCTTTGCTCTTTAGTTGAACCAAAGGCTTGCATCACAAAATGTTCAAGTAAGACTGCATTTCAGGGGATGCGAGTAAAGATGGAAAGACAAAATATAAATCCTTGGAAGGACACCAAGGTTAATCCTGATCACCTGAGTTAAAATCCCAGATTTCTAGGGCATAATCAATCACCTTCTAGACAATTCTTCTTATCCATTAGGAATTAAAAAAAAAAAACAAAAACAGTTGAAGTCACTAAGAATGTAATGAATATGGTGAATTCACTGGGTGTGTTCAGTCTTTCAGGAAACCGATTTTAAAGCTCTTCACAGACAGGGACTTTGTCTTTATATGCCCCTTTAGAGCCCTGCACCATGTGGTCTAGTACAATACCTTGTGCACAGCCAACTCTCAATAAATATCTGTTTCACAAGCAGAAGCCATGTGTTTGAGCCACTAATTCTTTCTCCTCTTGATAGCCCCAAATTCCACTCCTTTTTAAAGGGTTGTGATTTGCAGAAACTCCCTCTGGCCACTGAAAATGATAGGATTGCTTGGGGTCAGCAAATTCATTGGTAGGATACTAAAACAGTCTATAAAGCAAGATGAAGATTCATTGCAAAGGAAAACCCAGATTCAGGATGTGGGGCATGAAGTTGGTGAGAGGCGGAGCTGGGACTAGAATAAGGTGTTCCAGGTATAAGCATCAGGAGCCACTTTCTGTGAGTGGAGAGGAGATGCACTTTCTTACCCTCCACCCCTTTGACACAGTCATCCACCTGGAGTTTTCTCTTTCCTAAAACACCAGGCTGCCAGGCTAAGAAAATCCTTGGATTCCTGTAACCAATACACCCCTCTCTGGTATCAGTCCATCGACTAGAATTTATTAAGCACTTATTATGTACTGGGCATTATGATTGATACTGGGGGGGTGCAAAGAAGGGCAAAACACACACACAACAAACAGCTCCCCCAAACCAGTCCCTACTCTTAAGGAGCTTTAGGAAGAAAACATGTAAACCACTATGTGCAAGCAAGATGCATACATGATAAACTGGGGGTAGGCTCAGAGGGAAGGCACTAAGTACTGTCATCACCCATTTCCTGGGACAGATTACTGTCTACTTATTGCCTTACCTGGGGATCCTGGTCCACTTGTTCAGGACTCCTGAGATGAGATAGGGGATCATAAGTAAAGGCAGCATGTACCAGCCACTACTCTCTCTCCTCATCTAGTCAGGATCAGCACTGGATAAACTGTGCTGACAGGTTTTCTCTGTTAACTATTTCTTATTTATCCCATATATATATAGCTTGCTTTATGTATAAGAGGCAGCAGGTTCCTTCTGCAATGGGTAGCATGGAATCTTCCTCTACTGTTAAATTCCTCTTCATCTTAAACCACCTTTGCCATATTCTTCCATCTTCTAGTACTTACTGAAAGCTAGCTTTCTCCTGAAAACAGCTTATCTCTTGTTGAGCTAGCTCTAAGGCTAGATGCTCTGTCTCTTTCTCTATCTCAGTGATTTTCTTAAAGTGCAGGTCCAATCATGTCACTCCCACCCCTCAATAAATGCCAGTGGCTCCCTATTGCCTCCAGAATCAAATATAAAATCCTCCCTTTGGCATTCATAACCCTTTCCTGCTTTTCCAGTTTCCTCACACTTTACTCCTGTTATGTACTCTGACTCAGTGACACTGGCCTCTAGGCTGTTCCAAGAACAAGGCACAACATCTCTCATCTCTGGGCATTTTCTCTGGCTGTCTAGCCATTCCTGGAATGACCTCTCCACTCCACCTGCATCTTGGTTCCTTTAAGTTCCAATTAAGTGAACCTTTCCCAACCCCTTTTAATTCTAGTGCCTTCTCTCTGTGTTAACTATTTCTTATTTATCCTATATATATAGCTTGCTTTGTGTATAATTTATTTGTGGATTGTCTCCCTCATTACCTTGTAAACTCCTTGAAGGCAAGGATTTTTTTTTTTTTTTGCTTATTCATATCCCATATCCTATGTGCCTGGCACATAGTTAATCTCCCTCTCCCTCTCCCTCTCCCTCTCCCTCTCCCTTTCCCTCTGTCTCTCCCTCTCTGTCTCTCCCTCTCTGTCTCTCCCTCTCTGTCTCTCAGTCTCTGTCTCTCCATCTCTCCGTCTCTCTCTCTCTGTCTCTCTCTCTGTCTCTGTCTCTGTCTCTCTGTCTGTCTCTGTCTGTCTCTGTCTCTTTCTCTCTCTCTCTCTCTTTCTCTCTCTCTCTCTTTCTCTCTCTCTCTCTCTCTTTCTCTCTCTCTCTTTCTCTCTCTCTTTCTCTCTCTCTCTCTCTTTCTCTCTTTCTCTCTCTCTCATTTTTCTCTCTCTGTCTCTATGACTCTTTTTCTCTTAGTCTCTCATTTTTTCCTCCCTCTGTCTCTATCACTCTCTTTCTCTCTCTCTGTGTCACACACACACACACATACACACACACACACACACACACACACACACACACACACACACATACAGGGTCATCTGTTTGCCAATGAACTTTTTAGACCCTCCTTTTGTCATTATCAAGAAACAACATTTCTTCCAACATCCTTCTACCCAGTACTCTTTGCTCCAAGCAGACTTATCCCTGGTTGAAAGGGAATGGAGAATTCAACTTCCTGATTTTAGACAATAAGTAAAATCTTCTCTAGGGCCAACCTTAGTTTTGTTCTCAGTTTGTCCTAGGTTTACTGGAACCCCAGGGAGAATGAATATACCAAGGAAACTAATATAATTTTTGCTACCTTCAGATACAAAGCACAATAGATCATTTCCCAATTTTCTGGATTCTGGAGCTAGCCTGAGCTGTCTTGAAACCCTTCAAGAGTTTTCGTTGTTATTGATGTTCAGCTGTTTTCAGTCATGCCTGATTATTCATGACCCCATTTGGGGTTTTCTTGGCAAAGACACTGGAATGGTTGGCCATTTCCTTCTTGAGCTCATTTTACAGATGAGGAAACTGAGGAAAATAGGGTAAAGTTTCTTGCCAACGTCCCACAACTCGTAAAGCTTACACTGTTATCCACTGCACCACTATCCAAAGGAATTTTTACATTTTTACATTTACTAAATGTTTTCAGAGGCCAAGAGAAGTTTCTACTTCCTGAAATACTTTGAAAATATTGTGCTTTTAGTGTGGCATAGTGGATGGAATGTTTTGTTTGTGAACCATATAGATCATAAGGTCTTTGAAGACAGGAATAGATCTTAGATCTTTCTACTCCAAACATAGTATGAGATTCTGTCATACATAACTGGTCTCCAATATTTTTTGATAAACTAAGAAATACATTTGCATAGTACTAAAGCCTTCTACACAATATTGGGTTTTTGTTTGCTCTTTTTTTTCCCTTTTTTTCCCACCAACGTACTAGAGACCTGTTATAGGTCAAAGAACATAGACTCTATAGTTAGAGAAGCTATATTCACATCTCACCTTTGATGCTTATTACCTGTGTGTCATTGAGCATTTATCAATTAACTGAGCAAGTTAATTAATTTCCTTGGCCCTCAGTTTCCTCCTCTGTAAAAAGGAGAGGATTGTCCTCAATCCTTTCAGGCTAGATCTAGGATTCTAAGCTATTCTTATGAACTCTGATTCCTTTGAAGCCATTTTAGGCTGAGACTCTGTGCAGCATTTGGTATCCAGCATCCAGTTGTAAAATATCTCTGTTCCAGCCATTCTTCCTCCTAGCCTCTATGTGACTGAACAAGGAAAAGCCTACTCAGATTCAGGAGTGAAAGGAAACTGATAAGAAGGAAGGAATCTTTTTTGGTGAAATTGTTCTTGTCATGATTTTGGCTCATCCCTCAGTCCCCAGTTCTTTTTTTTTATATATAAAAATAGCTTTTAATTTTTCAAAATACATGCCAAGATAATTTTCAACATTCACCCTTGCAAAACTTTGTGTTCCAAATTTTTCTCCCTACCTCCCCCTGACTCCTCTCCCCAGACAGTAAGTAATCCCATATATGTTAAACATGTACAATTCTTCTAAACATTATTTTCCCATTCATCATGCTTCACAAGAAAAAATCAGATAAATAAAAAAAGAGAAAGAAAAATAAAGCAAACAAACAACAACAAAGATGAAAATACTATGTTGTGATCCATATTCAGTCCCCACAGTCCTCTCTCTGGGTGTAGATGGCTCTCTCCATCACAAGTCTATTAGAATTGGGCTGAATCACCTCACTGTTGAAAAGAACCACTTCCATCATAGGTGATCATCACATAATCTTTTTGTTGCTGTGTACAATGTTCTTGTGATTCTGCTCACTGCACTTAGCATCAGTTCTTGTAAGTCTCTCCAGGCCTCTCTGAAATCATCCTACTGATCATTTTTAATAGAACAATATTATACCATAACATTCATATAGTATAACTTATTCAGCCATTCCCCAACAGATGGGAATTCACTCAGTTTCCAGTTCCTTGCCACTACAAAAAGGGCTGCTACAAATACATGTGGGTCTTTTTGCCTTTTTTATGATCTCATTGGGATACAGACTCAGTAAAGACATTGTTGGATCAAAGGATATGATTTGATAGCCCTTTAGCCCCTAGGTCTTTTATATCAGCTGTATTATAGAAAAACTAAACATAAAAGACCATTAGCTGCTCTGTGATCCTTTCTGATATTTTCTTTGGGAATTTTGCTTAATGTAGTGTTCTTTCAAATTAGTAAGGCAGAATTTTTCTACCACCAGTCCAGGTGGGCTCCATTAAGGGTCAGGCCCATTAAGAAAGAATGCTTGTATTACTATCAAGCACTGGCTTGTCACCTCTTGAGTTCTACCCATCAAATAAATTTTTATTATTATTGATTTTTGTCTCCTCTGTTTAATGTTTAAAACTTTCATGATCTGATCTCAACTTTTTTGCCTTATTAAATATTACTTTTCTTCATATGTTCTATGGTCCAGTAAAACTCATCTTTTTTGTTCTCAATTGATGTTTGTTGATTAATAAAGGCTTACTTGGATTACTAGTATTTTGTCTACATTAAATTTTTCCTATGCACAATTATCTCTTCTTTACTAGCATCCATTTCTATGCTCCTAGATATCTGATGGCTATCCTAATAAAACATTATCTTTTGAAGGTCTTGTCAAACAGGATTCCAGTCTTGGGGGGGATTGTGGATATGTCATCTAAAGACCATCCTTATTAAATTTGGAAAGAAGCCTATTACCCAAAGTCTGATAGAAGTATCTTGTGAAGTCTGCCTATGATCTATTAGTTGGTGCCATGGGCCTAGAGTGAGGAATCTCTGAGTTTAGAGCCACCTCAGATTCTTACAAGCCATGTGAGATTCTGGGCAAGACACTCAGTGTTCTCATCTCTAAAATGGACATAATAATAGCATCTACTTTCCAAGATTATTATGAGGATTACACAGAACAAAGTCTATGAAATATTTTGCAAACATTAAAGTGCTATATAAATGCTAACTGCCGTTATGATATGAAGAAATTTTAATTTTCATAACTGGACTGAGAACCTACTCCAATGAAATCACAGATTCTTTAAATATTGAAGCATATGAAATTCTTGTTTAGCTCCTTGGAGTATTTGAACCTAGTTATCCCTAGTTGTGGAGTTTCTTATTTTGAAGTCTTTGAAAAATTGTAACCTTTGATGTACTGGTGAATCTTCCCTTCCCCTGCAAGGACTCCCTAGTCCACAGAGCTTTCTCCTCCTCCCCTTTTGAATCCCATCTCCTTCAAAGAAGGGCCTAAATTCACTTTTTCTTTTAATCCCCAACAGTTTTGATCATGGGAAGCATTTAAAAAATATTCACAGGTTGGATGATTGATTTCTTCACAGGTTCCACCAGTCAAGGCCTTTCTAAGGCATGGAATGTATATATATATGTTCCCTTGTTTTGTTTTGTTTTTCTTCCTTTGGTTATAAATATAAGCATGACTAAGTCACTTAACTTTAGTTTCCCCATCTATAAAATGGGAGGATTATACTCATTGACTTCTCAGACTCAAATTCCTACCAATACTAAATCTACAAACTTAAGGAGCTTTGTTTTATTAGAAGAATCTGTTTGCATGTTGATCTTTGGTGACTTCTGAATGGAATTAAAATCCTGCCTCAGGCAATTACTAGCGGTGTGACCCTGAGCAAATCAAAACCTCATCTGCCTCAATTCTCTAGTCTATAAAATGGGGATAATAATCTGATTCCCCCATTCCTCCATTTTTCTTTAGGGCTGCTTCTGGATGTTCACTGAAAGCTGAGAGAGGAGAGGGGTGATGGAATGGGGCCAAGTTACTCTGCCCTATTTTGTCTTGGTGCTTGCAAAGTTATGGACCCTGCTTGCCTGTGTGTATGTGTGTGTGTGTGTGTGTGTGTGTGTGTGTGTGTGTGTGTGTGTGTGTGTCTTAGGACTTTTGTAGCACTGACATCTTTCTACTGCTAGTCTTCCCAACAGCCCCCAATGCAATGTGGCCCAACCTATTGCCCTCATTTGCTCTATAATCCAGAATAACTCTATTTGCAGCAGGGATCTAGGCTGGAACACTATCTCTGCTACTTCCTCGGTGACCTTTTGGGCTCTCAATTCCCAAATTCTATAAAAGGAGAAGCTTCCATAGTCCAACTCGATAGGTCTCTCTAGTAAACTTATTATCTTTCGCCTTATAAGGGAGGCCCAAGGAAATTAAGGGATTTGCCCAGGTGGCAGAGCTGGCTCAGACACATCATTTCTAACATTAAATCTATTCCTGTTTTCACTGTACCCCCATGTAGTGTTTTGACCTTTAGAAGGATACCTCGGAGGTCTGTGTGATTCTGAATCACTCCCTGCGCTATCTGCTGTGGGCATGAAAGCAGACTCTTGCTTTTCAGAAAGATCCCCAACAATGAGGGATGGAAATAAATGAGGATTTCCTGTTAAAGCTTCGTTAAGCAGGAAGGGAAACATATTATAACCACTTATTTCCTAGATAACTGAGATTCCCAGGGACCTTTCTTGAGATGGAACTGAATGCATCTCATTCCAGGTGCTGCTACTCAGTACAATCCCAGTCCCTCCGACACTGTCTGGAAATCATTCAGTGCCTCTGTCTAGACAGAGCATAGATGCCAGGCTCTCGCCTCCCCTCCCTCTCTCTCTCTCTCTCTGTCCAAGCTTCCCAGGGTACTGTGTGTGTGTCTGCTAATTACACTGGGATTTTGCTCTCCTCCCCCCAGGAGCGTCTTTCTGTGGCTATATAGGTCATCTGATTGTTGTGATTGCATCCCAGAGACCTGTGGGGGGATGCATGAAAGGGAGCTTGCGCCTAGCCCCGCCAAGCAGAGAGCCACACACTTAGTCTGAATTCAAATGGGAATAATGTTACACAGAATTATCTGGGGCTTGTGTAGATTCAAAGACAGGCAGGTGAACTCTGATTGCAGACAGACCCCCTGACAGTTGAGAGGTGTGGAGAAGGCTAGGGTTTGGAGGGGAGGGAGGGATGTTGCATTAGGATAATGAAGTGTGCAAAACTATGCAATAAATCAGGGCAAAGGGATTGTCTGAACTTGAGAAGGCCCTGAATGAATTGTATCACACACACACACACACACACACACACACACACACACACACACACAGGACTCTAAGCAGAAGGTTATCTGTTACAGAAATCCCTAGCAGACTCCCTGTTGCTGAGAGGGCATTCATGTGGTCTCTTTAGAAAAATTTGTCTATCCCCAAAGCGTGATGGGATCCTGGAATGAATTCACAGCTGGAAGAATCACCAACGTGGAATAATCATCAGGCTGCTGGGAATGAACTCTGGTTACCTCAGGGGTCACTTAGGGGATTTACAGACCCATGATGAGGGAAACAGCTGCTGACCGGGAAAGTTATTGAAAACCTCTGATAAATTGAAATTTATTATTCACCATTTTAGGAAGGTGCTTTATGTCAGTTTATAAGTATTCAAACAGGACATTTTTAAAGAAAGGAATTTAAAAAAAAAAGGATAAGCTAAAAGAAAGAAAAAGCCTTTAATGTCCTGGGGTCTCTGGGGACAACTGGCTTTCAAAATGCTATCCTATAGTGGGAATAGAAAAGCATTCATAGGGACAGCCTTATAAAACCTCAGAGTTTCCAGGATCATAGATCTAGAAATGTAAGGGGCTAAATCCCTAACCCCGGAGGCCCCAGGAGGCTGAAGTCTTCCCTAAAATCAGACAGGTTATAAATGTTAGAGGTAGAATATGAATCCAAGTTTTCTGATTCCAAATTCAGTGCTATTTCTATTTTCCTATGCTTCCTCCATCCGAACTCCTCCACATGCCTTCTCATCCTGTGGGATTTTTTCCCATGTTGTTTCTGCTGAACCAATTTGGAACAGGTTTCTAGCACCTGAACAGGAATTCCTGTGGCATCCCTGACAGGTTGTTGATGACTCTAAAGAGGGACAGCTTCTTTACCTCTTGAAATAGCCTATTTTATTCTGGACAATTTTGATTATTAACAAAGTTTTTCCATATGTTAAATTGGAATCTGTTTTTCCACACTTACCCCTTAAGGTTCCTAATCCTGGGTCCAATTAGAATAATTCCAATCTCTCTTCTCTGAGACAGCCCTTCCGATACCAGAAGACAAATATAGATCCCATATCTCAATTCTTCTTTACTTGTGGGTAAGTAAAGAAGAATTGAGATATGGGATCTATATTTGTGGGTAAATATTCACAGTTTTTTCAACTGATCATCACATAGCATAATCCTGAGTCACCTTACCTCTTCAGGATGGTTTTTAAGCTTGTTCGTATTATCCTTAAATTCAGTGTCCACAACATCCTTCCTCTACAATCCTTTTCACGTGTCCAACTAAGATTGATAACAATGGGGTAGTGCTTCTGTTAGGGCAGCTTCTTATTCATTAAAGCATGAAAGTCAGCCAACTAATATTTATTAAGCACTCAGTAGGTGCCAAATACTTTACTAAGGGCTGGAAATACAAATAAAAGTACAAAGTTAGTCTTTGCCCTCAAAGAGTTTATATTCTAAGGAAGGAAAATAACACATAAAAGAAAACTGGGGAACAGAGTACACTGTCTAAAGAGGTTCTGGAAAGAGCCAAGTTGTGATTTTTAAAAGATGATTTGGAGCATGGTTTTATGTTTCTATAGGACCAAAGAAAAAAAATTACTTAAGTGAGCTGATGGGATTTTGTTGTTGTTGTTGTTGTTGTTTTTTCCCTTTACTAGAATAAAGATTGACTTTAGCCCATCACTTCTCTTTTTCTCCTTGTCTTTCATTCAGGTTCTTATCTACCTCAGAACCAGGTCTGGCATTACTTAGTGATCATTATTTTCTTTCCAATCCACCTAGCAATGGATACATTCCTTCAGAATAGAAATTGTATCATTCTTTGTCTTTGTGTTCTTAGCAGTTTGGCAAACAGTAGGTGCTTAATGATTACTTGTGAACTGATTGAATAAAGAGCTCTGTCCATCTATCTGCTCCAGAGATTCTCTAGGATGGATTTAAAGATTTTATTTCATCTCTTGTTTCTGGCCATTCGATGCTGAAGCTATTTGAGTCAGAATAGAACCTCCAAACTTGACCCCAAAAATGTTTACTGGGGCAATAGGATAGTCATTTTTATTCCTAAATTGTTCTCCACATCTTGTCTCTAACTTGGCAGAATAAAGTCAATAAAATGCTTTTTTTTTTTTTCTTTCAGAGCATTCTTTCAGAATGCTTTCATCCTTCCATACTTCGACTGAGCACTATATAAATACCTATTTCTTTCCCTTCATGGAGAAGACAACATTTGAGCTGAGTTTTGAAAGAAACCAGATTACCAAAAAGCAGAAGTGGTAACTAAGGTGGGGAGGAATTCCAGGGATAGTACAGAGAATTCAGTGCAGGGGCACAATAACGGGAGTTTAGTTGTGAAGGATTTTAAGTTACCAACAGAAATCTGAATTTGATCTTACTGGTAAGAGAGCCACTGGAGTTTGTAATGTGGGGTAAGTCAAATGTTTAGTTCTGTTCTTTAGGAATAGCCCTTTGGCTGTTGCACGGAGGATGAATTGAAGTAGGGAGAGACTTGAGACAGGGAACCTGATTAAGAGAAAATTGCAACAATCCAGGCAAGAAAGAGATGATGAGGATCTGAATGAAGATAATGGGTCATAAGTAAATTACTTATTCTCTGAGCTCCAAAGTATTTATTTTATATAGATAGAAGTTAAGGTCCCTTCTACATCTCATATTGTATGATGGAAGGAATAGCAAAATGTTGGTAGTGAGAATCTTTGGTGAGGGTGTTATTAAAAACTTATTTCCTCAATAAGTGAAAATTCTTTAGATTGACCTCCTAAAGGCAGACTTTACTTTAGATGTCTTCACAAAATAAATAAGCTACAGCCTCCTGTGTGATTCACACAGGAAGCAAAGAAGCCCCCTGCTAATCTAGGTGGAGGGGAGCTGATATGCTTTAGCATTTGCAGAATTGAATATGTCCTTGGCAGTGTGGATTAATTATAGCATTATAATTAACCTTTGTCTCCTTCTTTAATGGTCCAAAGCTTGTGGTGTGGGCTGCAGGGGTTTGGGGTCATTAAGAGTGTGCTGGTAGGTTTATTTTTTTTTAGTCAACGGTTTCATTAAGGACCTAGTTTCCAAATTTAATGACCCCCTCTTTTCTAGGTCTGAGCTATCCACATTGTGTAGCTATTCAAAAGGCCTCTCTGGGAAGCATTTTCTTCTGAGCAAAAGCCTCATTAAACAGCAGCAGATGTTGGTCATTGGGTGGGAATTGCACATTTTTTTGGAGGTAAGGGTCTTTCTGGGGCTAGTCTTGAATATAGGCTGAGTGGGCAACCTCCCATGTCGCATGATTTCAAGGGCATTGGACATGGGACTTGTTTTCTGAATTCTCCTCTACCATATTTACAAAGGAAAGCCTACGTGGCTCTGTACCATGAGTGGTTAGCTCTGTTAATCACCTGTTATTCTGTAGATGAACCTGTTTAAATCTCTGTTTTGCCCTGCACCAGATGAAAAATCAAGGGAGTATGATTATTTATAAATCAGAAACATAAACATTTTGGCCAAAAGATCACCAGTTTGCTCCCGCTTCCCCCCCCCCCCCCCGGAAATCTAGTATGACATTCCATGATCTTAGGATACTGAGGAAAAAATGAAGCAAGTTTCATAGTTATTGAAGTGAATCATAATCAAAAATATATTAATAGGCTAGATTTGGGAGGATTTGAAGCAACCAGTTGGCAAAATGGATAAAATTCTGGACCAGGCATCAGGAAAATTAAAGTCAAAGGATGTGTGTTCAAATCTCACCTCAGATACTTACCAACTATGTGACTGTTTTCTCATCTATAAATTGGGGATAATCATAGTATCTACCTCATGGAATTGTGAGAATAAAACAGCAAAATGTTTGTAAAGTGCTTTGCAAATCTTAAACTATGATATAAATGCTTCTGATTAGAATCACTACAAGTGTATATTATATAACTTCAACTGAACCTTCATTGCTGCTAGGTAACCATACTATATCTCCTTTACATCCCTTTGTACATCAGCTTTTCCAAACCTTTTCATCTTTCCCAAAAGCTTCTATGGTTCCCCCCTTCTTCATCCTCTCAACTGAGAATCTTGTCTCATATTTTACAGGAAAAAAATAGATGCCATTCACTGTAAACTCCCATCTTCTCCAATCTTCCTTATCTTCCATCACTCAGATGCCTTCTGCTTCTATTATGTTTTTCATTTTTATCTTATTGAAGTGACCTTATCAAGGCTAACTCCTTTAACTTTCTCAAGTGATCCCATTCCCTCCAAAAGATTGCTCCCTTTGCCAGTTATTTTCACTCTCTCCATATTTACCAGTTCATTTACTACTCCTATAAACATATCTCTATCCCTAAACACATCCCTGCTTTTTACCTTCCTTATTACTATATGGGGCAATATCATTCTCTCAATCCCTCAGGCTCCTAGTCTAAGAGGTGTTTCCTCACTATCTCTCACCCCTAAATTGAAAGCAATTGTATTTGGCTTTTAATTTTATGATCAAATAAAAATCACCAACACATTAGCTATAAGCCCAAAGGATAATCATCCTTTGACTTGGAAACTCAATTCATCAAAATCACATTTTGCTGGGATTTTGGGGTGATGTTTGTCATTGTTGTTGGTTTCTCTTTTGCCCCTTTCTCTTAAAAGTCAAAACTTATCGACTATTCTCCTGAGATCAGCACAAAGAGTTTCCAGTTTCCTACATTATGGCCATCTACTTTTGCAGCTTTAGAAGCGGATAACTGTTGCAAGTTTTTGGAGGGCAGAGCCTGAGTCTTCTCTTTCTTCCGTATCCCACCCACAGTGTCTAGCACAGAACTGGGCACACAGTAGGAGATCAATACTCCTTTGATTAAAGTCACTAAGAAGAAAGAGCTGTGGTACACAATCAGAAAAGTGAGGCAGTTCAATGAGATCTTGAAAAGCCTGCAAGTTCCTGGAAGAGAATGGGATCTCTCTTTGATTACCAAGGCAGGAAGGTGAACTTAGATTTTTTTCCTCTTGTTATTCAGGTTTGAAATGTCAAGGTCATCTTTGATTATTCCATCTCCCTCAGCCTTAACATCAGTCATTGATTCTTCTTAATTCTTAGTGAATAATGCTTCTTGCATCCAATTCTTCCTCCTATTTACCTGTCACACACCTAGTTCAGGTCCTGATCTCATACCCCTGCTTTTATAGTGACCTCCTATCTGGTCTCTCTGCCTCCAGTCTTCCTTGTTCCTCTAAGCCACTACAAAATATTTTCTTTAATCCAGCTAAAAACCCTTCGGAATAAAGCTCTAAATCCTTGCCTCAGAATTAGAAGAAGTCCATAGTCTGGTTTCAGACTTCTTTCCCAGGTTTATCCCTCTCTCTGCTTCCCAATTTGTCCTTTTTGCTCCTATTAGATTATTGTTTTCATTATTAACCACTCTAATTCCTCTGGAAAGCCCCCACTCCTAGAATGTACTGACATACTCTTGGAGTTTTATTATACAGTAACATCATCAAAGACTATACTATCTATTGAGCACCCAGAGTTGTGAAAAGCAAAATATTGAATTAAAAGCATTTTAAGGGATTCTCTCTCAATTAATCAGAAAGTCCAATTTCTAGAATTCCTTATTATCTGAAGATTTTAATAATGAACTATATGACTCTATTACATTTCTCCCTTACCTCCCTCATCATCCCTGCTGTGAAGATTGAAGCTGGTATTTCAGAGACACTGGTACTTTCCTATGCCCACCCTTCCTCCTCCTGTAGTCCACATTCAGACAATATGGCCATGGATCACCCTTTTGTCACCTTGCTGCTTCCTCTTTGAGTGACAGGGGCTCTGGCTACTGAATTCCACTGAGTTCATGTCTGACTCAGCTTCAACTCAGGCTCGATTGCCTTCAGTCCTTCCGTCAGTGGCTGGACCACTTCCTTACTGTCTGGGTATAATTTAGATCCTTGTCGCTCTAAATCCCACAGATGTACCAGTGGATAAAACCTTTGATTTGCCGCCCCCCCCCCAACCTCCTCACAGCCCAATGTGTTCCTGGAAAGAAACTATCTATCCCTGCTTTGTTCTAAGACGTCTAGTCCCTGTTCATAAAAATAAAGTATCACTGGCATGCCCTGAGTGAGAGCTCAATGGATCAGTCTGTCCTCTCTTTGTGACATGTCCCTTTCACTGCTGAATTAGATTACCACAATACAGAGCAACGTATGTCTGTCATATGTTATGGATCAGGCTTAATTGTTCATCTTGCCTTTCATCATGTCATCATATTTCACAGACCATGATTAACTAGAATTCTTTGGAGGTGCTGCACAGTTTGGCTTGGCTAGCTACTTAACCTCCTTCCTCCATATGGCTGTTTGACTTGAACCTCCTTCAAGCCTTTGGATGAAGGCACTTGTTACACTGGTTAACTGGAATATTTCTGAGGGTATTTCAGCATTTGTCTCTAATTTATTTAATATTCATATTAGAGCATAAACTCTAGAAATCATGCACAAGAGAAACGAGTTTGGACATTTTGTGAAATTCTGACATTCTCCCCTCTCCTTTTCTTAAATCATCAAGTCAACAGATATTTATTAAGTTCTTATTAACGTACCAGGTATCATGCAAAGCAATAATCAATAGCTTATATTCCAGTGGTGATGGTGGGAGAACAAAATACAAACACCTGTATACATACAAGATGTATGTGGGGTAAATTGGACATCATCCCAAGAGGAAAGGATTGGTATTGACCAGAGAGGTAGTGTTCCCTGATGGTTAGAGGCAAGATCTAGGGTTCAGAAAGAACTGAGGTCAAAGTCTGTATCAGAAACATACTAAAGTTCTTTAACCTATATGTTTTATTTTCTTTAACTATTAAATAATACAGTTGGATTCAATTACTTTCAATTCCTTTCTAGTTCTAAAACCATTCCCCTATGATTTACTTCATGACCTAAGTGGGTCCTTACTCTCAGGTATCTACAAGATGGTACCACTGGCTATATTTCTTAAGGGGCTACTTCAATGGCATCACTGATATTTTTCTATTCCAAAATGGCCACTAGGCTAAGCCCCCCGGAGCAGACATTTAGAAGCCAAACTGCCTGATCTTCAAGAGGAAAGAGATTTTGGTGCTAAGCTTCTTAAGAAGACTGCCAGGAATTAGAGAAACTAAATCTGCTTTTCTGAGTTCTATGTGGTTGTTATTGAAGTTTGTCTGGCTGCTCGCATTGGCCCTGATTTGTGCTGGGGAGGATTGTGTAGAAGCCAAGTCAAAAAAAAAAAAAAAAGCATACTATTCCCAAGTCTGCTCCTGACACTAACCCTGCCACCCTGATAGTAACTGGTTTCCCTTCAAAAATGAAAACTGCAACAAAAATCACTGATTTGAAACATATGATATCTGAATTCTGGTTTAGCTATAATAGTCTTGCTGCTATGATAGACTTCTGTTGTCTGATACCTATAGGTCCTGTGGTGATGGATAATGATCAGATCAAACTCATTGAATGAAACTCTTCTAAATAACTGAAGTTAGTTTGAAACATTGTCTCCATCTTGGTTACTTCAAAGCTATATGTCATATATGATTGATAAAGACTTTTGAAATTGCAAAAGTTTATCATATTATACTACTTTTTGGCATCTGGGGGATAAAATAAATCATTAGACAAATATTTATTAAGATCCTGGTATGTTCTAGGTGCTATTTTTGACACATAAGGATAAAAAGACATAAATGAAATAGTCCTTATCCCTGTAGAGCTCATATTTTATCAAGGGAGCCAAAATATACACATGAGTATGTATAAAGTAAATACAGATCATTTGGATTGGAGCACTAGTAGTGGGATGGGGAGAGAGGTGCTGAGAGGTTCAAGAATTATTCCATGTAGGAGGTAGGATTTGAGTTGAGCTTTGGGCAGAAGTGAGCAGGGAGTATATTCCAGGTATGGAGGGAAGCCTGGAAATGGGAAATGGAATGCCATGTGTGAGGGATTGCAAAGTTAGCTTGGCTAGACTACAAAGTGCATAAAGTAGAATGATATCAAATAAGCTTGGAAAGGAAAATTGGAGTGAAGTTATGAAGGCTTTAAATACCAAGTAGAAAAATTTGCATTTAATTCTAGAAGCAACAGAGACCTGGCAGAATTTGTTGCACCGGGGAATGACATGGTCATACCTGTGCCTGAGGAATATCAGTTTGGCAGTTGTCACAAGGACAAATTGGAGAAGGGAGACTGGACATAAGAAAACCAATTCAGAGACTGTTATAATAGTTCAAACTAGAGGTAATGGAGGCCTGATCCAGAATGTTAACTGTAAATGGAATGAAAAGGACAGATAGGAGAGATGTTGCAGAGGTCAAATCTATGAGACTTGGCAATTGAATGGGTCTATGGGGTGACAAAGAGACAGGATGACCTTGAGGTGAAGAATCTGGGTGACTATGATGGCTGTAACTTCAGCAAAAATTGGAACGTTCAGAAAAGAGGTGGGTGTAAGGGGGAAAATAGTGAGTAATGTCTAAAAGTAAGAGAAATAACTAGGAGATTGTTGTTTCTGAGATAAACATTGAAACTAATGAGATTGCTTGTTTTTGTAGGAAAATAAGGGTATAAAAATTCCTTGAAATGATGCTAGAATAGAATCTATCTATATGCTTGTATATATTTCTGTATTTTTACGTATCTATATTTTTATAGAGATATATCTCTATACGCACTATAGAGTATATCTATCTATAGACTTGGCCAGCCCTTGGGCTTTAAAAAAAAAAATGTCCTCTAAGCAACTTTGGTTTTGTTGGGGCTGGGGAATGTCTGTTGTGTGAAACATTCTCTCTTCTCAGACATGATTTAGTGTAGGTGGTAAAGCCTCCGGAATAGGGACAGAATTAGGACATACACATTTTCACATTTCGCATCCTTGCTCAAGCCAGCTGTAAAACAGCTGCCTCCACTGTTTTGTTCCTCTGTCACTTGGATTTTAATTATCCCCCTGCCCCCATCTCCTAGTTAAGGAAGAATAATCTACAGTCTTATAATTCACCCTAGAGAGTCAAGCCTACAGCTAGAACACGCCAGACACTATGGTATTTATAGATTTCCAGGTGGGGTCTTTGAAAAAAGAAACATTTATCCAGATGCATTTTCTGCAAAAAATCTCTTTAAGTAAATGTTGTTTAGCCTGCCCCAATTTGGATCATTCTGGTCTCTGTATAAATAAATAAAAAGGGCAGAAGAACCAAATGCTAATTACAACTGTTGGTACTTTATAGGTTAGGCTAGAACTTGGTAAAGCACAGTGACAAGTTTTAAATCATTCTCAGATTTGATGTTTTATAGCTTGCTTGGTCAAGGGGAAATAGAGGCTCCTTCATTCCCACCACAATATTCAGAGTTTTAAGAACTCTTGGAGTTTGGGAACTCCATTTAGGACCGACAAATGGTAAGTCATTAGATGGATAGGAATCAGCATGGACCAAGGCATGTCAAAGTGAACTTAAACCTTGAGAAGAGTTATGGAGCTGTTCCATTCAGATCAACCCAACCTAACTCAACAATTTTAAGTATGGTTGCTTAGTACTATTAAAAACATATATTTATATGTATATTATGTCATATCTATCTATATCTATGTGTCATATCTATCTATATCATATATTTATATCTATATTATGTCATATCTATCTATATCTATATCTATATACACATATATTATTCAGCACAGTCCTTGATCTCAAGGAACTAGTATTCAGAGTAACATAGATGCTGGGAATTATTGAGAATGGTTCTAGGAGAATAGAAAAGCAATTAAAGAATATTTATGTACATGGCAAGATAATTTGGAGTAAGGGAAAAATCACCATGAATTAGGGAAATATTTAGGCAGGAAAGGCTACATGGAAATGATGAGAGTAGTTCTGACCTCTCAGGGGTCCTCTCCCTAATCCCTGTGCCTCTATCTTAACATAAAAATATGGTGTTTTGCATATATTATGAGAAGCAACATAGTGTAGTGGGCAGAGAGTTGATCTTGAAAGCTAGAATAGAATCTGGGTTCAAATCTCACTTCCAGTACACACTGGCTATATGATCCTGGGCAAATTGTTTAACTTTTTAGCATTTTAAGTAACTTTCTAAGTGTATAAATTTCAGAGAAGCTGCCGATCTATGTTGAGTAAGGAAGTTTCACAACATCAAAGACTTAGAGCTGGAAAGAATGTTAGAAGCCATTGAGTCCAACACTCTCATTTTTTCGTATGGAGAAATTGAGATACAAGGTCACACAGCTAATAAATGTATAAGGCAGGATTCTAATTCAGATTTTCCTAACTCAAAGCCTAGCATTTACCCTTTGGTTCTTTCAGCTACCTTTTTCCTTGTTTCCTAACGTGAGAATGTCCTATATCAATGACATAACAAATTCAAATTTTCCTTATCCCATCTTTGCATTATGTGTAGTTCCTTTTTGGTATTGCATGGTATTGACAGTACTGGCTCTCTTGCCTTTGAGTTGTGTGAAAAGACATTTAATCTCACTGGGTCACATTCTCCAACAAAACAAGGAAGGACTTGGATTAGATGATCTTTAAGGAAACTTCCAGCTCTTAATCCATTAATCCTATCAGTTTTCTATTTCATAGAGGAATAAATTAAGAGTAGAGAGGATAAGTAATTAGTCCAAGGTTATAAAACTAAAAATGGCACAAATGGGATTTGAACCTAGATCTTCTACCATATTGTAATGTCTTTTACAAGAAGATTGTATTCAGATCCTGCACCACGCCAATTCAGTCCCATAGAATGGTGCTTCCCCACGAGACAGTAAGTCAAGAAAATGGAATTTCATCATTTCTTGTTCAGAGGAAAACCCCTGATCTTTTATGATATGCTAAGTAATTAAAGCCACAAAATCCAAGATGATGATTTCATGGAAAGATCCCTGGATTTGGAGTCAAAACACTTGAATAAGTCTCTGAGTCTTTGTCACTTACTACTTGCATAGTCTTAGCCAAGTCACTTGCACTCTGAATCTTACAGCCTTCCCCTGTAAATAAAAATTAAGACTGAATGAAAGCATTTCTATTTTACTCAAGATGAAATTCTTACATGCCAGCTAAATAAGCCATTGTTGTATAAGTTACTAAGTCACTTAATGTCTTTGAGTCTTAAAAATCAGGATTAAGATCTAGTCCTTCTCCTTCAAAGTTCAGGGTTCTCTCCCATTTGAAAGGTCCATTTCCAAAGTGGATTCAAGAGGGGGAAAAAGTTAAGATGGTGGTCATTGCTAGGACTTGCCTAGACAGAGCCAGAGAAGGTTTATATGGTGTCCTTGCTGGGGAAGAGGGTTTCTCTGGATTCTCTGAAAATGTTTAGCACTTAGTCCAATACCCAAAACAAAATAAAGGTTTAAAAATATTTGTTACTAACTAATTGACTGCTACAGCTGTGTGGATAATTAATAAATAATAAACTCGATCCAAGAAAAATAGATTGAATTCCAAGAATCATCTTAACAAGTTTAATTCTGGTGGAAAGACCTTGGGATTTTAGGGGAAAGACAAGCACCTATTATATAATCAGTCATTGTGCTAGATGTTTTGATCCTCTCTGCTGTATACTTTGCAGAGATGTAAACATAAATAATGATGTTGATGCACACATTGTCAGTGCTAGCTCAGTGTTTGGGAGGCTCCAAAAGAATGTGGTACAAAAGAAGTATTAGACTTCCTCCCAGACTGAAGGTCTGTAGAGGTACTGTGCTTACCTCATTGTTAAAAGGCTCTAAAAATGAGACAGTCTGCCAGCGTCATGCAAGGAAACTGAATCACTTCCATTTGAATTGTCTTAGGAAGATTCTGAAGATTGCCTGGCAAGATAAGGGACTGCACATTGAACTTGTGCAACTTGTGCAAGAACTTCAGTTCTTGAACTGAACCGCCAAGTATTCAAACTCTACTGCACAGAGTGCAACCTTAATGGACTAGCCACATTGTTCAAATGCCAAACATATGCTTGTCTAATAGACTATTTTACAGAGAATTCACACAAAGCAAACATTCACATGGAGGTCAGAAGGAGCAATACAAGGACACTCTCAAGGTCTCTCTGAAGAATTTTGGAATTGATTGTGTGACATGGGAGATGCTGGCAAAAGACCACCCAGTATAATGTGCCTGTATCAAAGAAGGTACTGTGCTCTTTGAGCAAAGCAGAATTGCAACAGTTCAGAGAAAATGTGAGATGTGTGAATTTAGAGCTATTTCCACTCCAAATGTTCATATGGATTATCTGTGCCCAACCTGTGGTGGAGTTTTCTGAACTTGAATTGGTCTGATCAACCACAATCAGATGCATTGTATCTTCTATGATGCTAACTAAATTGTTTGGAAGCTTTAAAAATATTTTTTCTAAGTATTTTGTATTTAGCCGTGGCTATAAATTAAAGGTGAAACAATTACTTTTTTTGTAAATGAAAGAATGGTCTTTTATTGAACCCTTTTATTTATTTCTCCTATGTTTCTTCCATCAACATTTTACAGCATTGGATTCTAAGAAAAACTGAAAAGCTAAATAAAAAATATGATCCTGTTATAGTTTTTATCATAAAGTCATAGTTGGACTAGAGTTATTATAGTTAGGATATGCAAACTAAACAGATGCTAACATCAACCTATACTTCAAAATGATTACCACAACGGCCACATAATGACTCCTGCTGACAGATTTAACTTCATAAACTATGGCTTTATGGTAATATAGTATCTGCATGCTTTCTTCTGGTTTTTATGACAATATCAACAATTCATTTGTGGTCTTATGGTAATGATAATATTTTTACTCTTTCTTCTTCCCCTCCAGGCTGAAGGACAATCTATCATGGAAGAAAACAATAGGAAAATGGACTCCATCAAACTGTTCTTTCTGGGTCTCTTTCCTTCAGGATTACATAATGGGTTAATTGAATTTGTTTAATTGTGGTCATAATAAAAACAAACTACAAGAATCGCATGCCACCCCACTGTACCTGCTCTACTCAGGACTATGCTAGCGTGCTGTATCCAATCCTGGGTACTGCATTTTGGGAAGAACAGGAAATTGTATCAAGAAAACAGCCTATGGTGAAGGGACTGGAGACCATAGCATGGGAGAACTGGTTAAAGGAAATGGAGACGTTTAGTTTAAAGAAGACTTGGGGAATGAGGAGAGTCAGAGATACGATTTCTGCCTTCAAGTAATAAGAGGGTTATCCTATAAAAGGAAACAATCTGTTCTACCTGGCCTCAGAAGATATAGGCAATGAAGAAAAGCAGATTTAGATTGGATCTAACAATCAGAAGCAGACAATAATGAGATGGGCTGCTTTAGGTATTCAAGCAAAGGTCAGATGGTCACTAATCAGGATGTTATAGAAAGGGTGTCTCTTCAGGAATGGATTGGATAAAGTGACCTATGAGGTCCTTTGCAACTCTGTGGAGGAATTAGTCCAGTGGTTGGGCCAATCTGAAGGGAGGTGACTCTTCAAATGGAAGGGCAGAAAATAGCATCCAGAGAAATCTCACTAATGAGGGTTGTTGGGGAAAATGTCAGCCTAAATGGAGACCTTTCTTTAAAAATATTCTATAGTTCAGAATTTTGTATCTTATATTGAAGTATGTTATTGTAATAGCTAGAATTTTGCTAAGAAAGTGTTACTGATACGTGTCTTTCAGGTATTTGCTTTAATGCACAGATAAGAATGGCTTATAATTAGCCCATCAGTCATAAATAAATGATTATCATACTTGAAAATTTTTCTACATTATGATTTAAGAAAAATGTTTAAACTGCTTATCACTATTTCTCTTTGCTTTATGCCATCTACATAGTTGATAATGTGACTTCTATGTCTTATCATATTTGTTACAGTTGGGTTAGTTAACCAATCGCCATCACCAACATTCATTAAGCACCTACTATGTGTCAGACGTTGTGCTAAATACTGAAGATAGAAATGCCCCAAAATGAAACAATCCCTGCTTTCAAGGAATTCACATTTTATTATGGAGATATAACGTGGATATACAGAATAAATGCCCACATATCCAAAATAGAAGAGAGGGCACTAAGAATTGATGATATTAGGTCATTGTGGAAAAGACACCATTAGAATTATGTCTTGGAGGAGAGAGGATTCTATGAAATGGAGGTGAGGTCAAGTGTAGTTAATGCCAAGACACAGAAATGGGAAACAAGGAATTGAGAAACCAATTGGCTAAACTACAGTGTGGAAAGGGGAGCAATGAGGCTGGAAAGGTAGGTTGGGAGCAGATTGTTAAGGCCTTTATAAGTCAATCAAAAGTGCTTATATTTTATTCCAGAGACAATAAATAGAAAACCACTGAAGTATATTGAGTAGGGCAGTGACAGGGCCAGATCCATGCTTAAGGAAAATCATTTTGACAGCTGTACGGAAGATAGAATAGAATGAGAGGAGCCTCAAGGAAGAGAGACCCATTAGGAGACCACTGCAGGAGTATACATGAAAGGAAACATCGAACATTTTATGTGTCATATTACTAGAGACCTCCCTCCAGATTGACAATGATTTATTAATATTTTTGTGTTTTTGTGGCTTATTGAACAACCATATTCAAATTGTACTATCATCTAATCCTCCACCACCACCATCACCACACAGTGAATTTTAAATATGAGGAAGAAATATCACAGAATGTCATTTAAAAAGGATATCAGAATTAAATGTAATTCTTGTATGAAACAAGAATAACTCATATTAGTTCCCTGGCAAATAGTCATCAAAACTTTGACTTCCTCCAGTGAAAGGGCATTCTCTGTGTCCTGAGGCATTCACCTTGGGGCACTGGAACAGTTTTCATTGTTAAGAAGTTTGGGGAGGTGCTTTTTTTCACCCCTCCCGCACTCCAACATCAAGATTAAATTTGTGACTACAATTTTCACCCATTATTCCAATTTTCCTTTCAGGGATACTGCTAAACAAATATAGTACCTTTTCCACAAGACAGCCCATTAAATACTTGAAGGCTACTCTACCCTAAGTCTTCTCTTCTTCAGACTAAATCTTGCCAGGTCCTTCATACTCAAAAGAAAATTTCTTTCCTCTTACTATTCTGGTTTCTTTCCTTTGGATTCAGTCTACTTTTACTAGTCATTCTTAAAATGTGTTGTGCAGAATTTAATATAATTCAATTCAATAAACATTTATAAAACATTATGTTCAAAGCACCATGTTAACTAGAGTTATACTAGAGTTTAAAAAAAATCCCTGATCTTTAAGGAATTTTATATTCCATTAGAATCAGAGGACCTCAGATTTGTAAGGGATCTCAGAAGCCATCTCCTCTAATCTGTACCAGAACAAGAATCCTTTCTATACTTGACAAGTGATCACCCACCTTTTGCTTAGACTTCTAGTGAAGGGAAGTCTCTTTCCTCCTGAGAAAGCTGAGTCTACTTTCAGGAGGTTTAATTATTAGGAAACATTTTCTTAAATTCAGCCCAAATCTTTTTTTTTTTTTCTTCTGAAACTTTCAATTGTTCCTAGATCAGGGGATCAGAGCTCTTGAAAACCATTAGTATATCTCCTTTCCCTGTACTTCAGATCTTTTCTTCTAGCTAATCACCCTTTATTCTTTTAATTTTCTTCTAGCTAATAACGCTTATTCTTTTAATTTATTGTACTATGGATGAAGTGGATAGAGCATCAGGACTAGAATCAGGAAAATCTGAGTTCAAATTTGGCTTCAGGCACATATTAATTGTGAGATCTTGAGCAAGTCAATTGACCCTGTTTACCTCAATTTCTCCATCTATAAATGAGCTAGAGAAGGAATGGCAAATCACTGTAATGTCTTTGGCAGGAAAATCCCAAGTGGAGTCATGGAGAGTCTGACATTATTGAAATGACTAAACACAATCAAAATAAAATTGTAGCACGATCATTAATTAGTCATTTTACCATCTTGGTTGTCCTCCACTAGATATGTTCCAGTTTATTAATATCCTTATTATAATATTGCGCCAGATCTTAACATAGTAGTTCAGATGTAATATCATCAGGGAAGAATATAGAATACAAAGGGATAATCATATCCTTGTTCTTCTATGAGCCTCTCAATGCAGGCTAAGATATCATTATCTTTCTTGGCTGACATAATCATACCATTGACTTTAATTGAACTTGCAAATCTCTTTCAGATGAGCTACTATCTAGTCATGCATCTTCCATCTGGTACTCTCAAAATTGAACTCAAGTATAAGACTTTGCTCTTATTCCTATTATATTTGGTTTTTAAAAATTAGATTTGACCTAAAGTTCTGCTCTGGCAAGATCTTTCCAGATCATGACTATTATCCAGTATATTAAATATCCCTCTGGGCTTTGTATCACCCATAAATCTGATAAGAGTCTTTATCCAGATCTTCGATAAAAATGTTAAACAAGGGTAGGGCTGAGCATAGCTCTCTGGGGCCACTCCCTTGGTTGCTTCCCTCTAAATATCTAAGGATATCTCAGCGACTATTTTGGGGATACATAAGCATTTAATCAGGTCCAAATTCATCTTATGTAACAGCAAACATTTTTCTACCTTTTTCACAAGAATAACATGAGAGACTTGGTCATATATAATGTTAAAATATAAGTAAATTCTTCCTCTCATCTACTGGTATACTAGCTGTCAAAAAAAAAAAAAAAAAAGAAATTGTCATGATCTATTGTTGATAATGCCATACCAACTCTAGATTATCACTACTTTCTTTTTTCAGCATTCACCTATCAGCTTTAATGGTATATTCTAGAATTCTGTCAGGATATACAATCAAACTCATTGGCCTATTGTTTGAAGACTTCATTCTTTCCTTAAAAAGGAGGGGTAGAATATTTTCTCTACTCCAAACCTGTGCTATGTTTCCTATAGTCCATGTTCTATCAAGGGGCTGTGATCGTTATTCAATAATCCCATCTGCCATTATCTTCTAGCAGCTGAGGATATAGTTCATGTGGGTTAGGTAAATTAGAGTCCTTACAGGCAGTTAGGTTGGATATGGGCTCCATATTAGTCATATTTGTTTTATCCCTCCAAATCCAAAAAATCCAAATCCTTTAGCAAAAGACCACAGATGTCAAGTAAGAGATGAGTTGCTCTACCTCCTCTTGGTCATTAATTATCTATGTTCTATCTATATGAAGAGCAGACCTATTTCTCTTCATCTTCCTTTTTCCCCCTCAATAAAACTGCTTCTTGCTTTATGGTGCTCTTAACTTTCCTTGCTAGCCCCAACTCATTTTGAATGTTAGTATTACTGAAATGTTCCTTCTCCCCCCCCTACCAATTTTCAAAGTTTTTTTATATAAAATTTTGAGTTCCACATTCTATTTTTCTCTCCCTCCTCTTCCCTGAGACAGTAAACAGTCAGATTGTGCAAAAATGTAAACATTTCCATATTAGCCATTTTGTACAAAAAAGACTCAAATAAAAGAAAAAGAATGAAAGTGGGAAAATAGCTTCGATCTGTAGTCAAACAATATCCATTCTTTTCTATGAAGGCAGATACTGTGCTTCATCATTAGTCCTTAGGATTGCTTTGGATTTCTGAGTATAACTAAGTTGTCCACAATTCTTCATCAAACAACATTGCTATTACTATGTACAATGTTCTTTTAATTCTGTTCACTTCTCTATACATCAGTTTGTGTAAGTCTTTTCAGGTTTTTTCTGAAACCATCTTGTTTGTCATTTCTTATAGCACAATAACATTCCATTACAATCATATACCACAGTTTGTTTAGCCACTTCCCGAATCATTCCTTCAATTTCCAATTCTCAGCCACAACAAAAGAACTGCTATAAATATTTTTTGTACAAATAGAGCCTTTTCCTTTTTTTGGACATCTCTAGTATATAGACCTAACAGTGGTATTGCTGGATCAAAGGTTATACACAGTTTTATAGTCTTTTGGTATAAATTTCAAATTGTTCTTCAGAATGGTTGAATCAGTTCACAAGTCTACTGGCAGGGCATTAGTGTCCCAGCTTTCCAATACCTCACCAGCAGCCAACATTTTTCTTTTTGTCATTTTAACCAGTGTCATAGATGTGAGGTGGTACTCAGAGTTGTTTTAATTTTCATTCCTCTAATCAATAGTGATTTAGAACATTTTTTCATATGATTATAGTTAGCTTTCATTTCTTTGTAAACTACCTGTTCATATCCTTTGATTATTTATCAATTAGATAATGACTTGCATTTTTATAAATTTGACCTTATCTTGGAATACAGTATGAGATCTAATTTTTATTGTAATGTTTTCTAGTTTTCCCAGAAGTTTTTGTCAAATAATGAATTTTCATTCCAAAATCTTAGATCTTTGGGTTTATCACATACTATATCTGTAAGGTAATTTATTATAATGTAATTTATGCCTAATCTATTCCACTGATTCACCACTCTATTAATTAGCTAGTATTAAATTGTTTTGATAATTATCAATTTGTAATCTAGTTTCATATCTGGTATGGCTAGAACACCTTTATTCACATTTTTTTCATTGATTTCCTTGATATCCTTGAGCTTTTGTTCTTTCATATTATTTTTGTTATTATTTTTTCTAGTTCTATGAAATATTTTGGTTTAATTGGTATGAAACTGAATAAATAGATTAATTTTGGAATCTTATTTTTTATTATTAATTTTCTTTTCTTCTCTTATTGCTATAGGTAACATTTATAGTATGATATTAAATAACAAAAGTAATAATGAACAATTTTGCTTCACCCTGATTATATTGGGAAGGCTATTAGCTTATTCCCATTATAAATAACACTTCCTGTTGGTTTTGATAAATATTACTTAGCATTTTAAGGTGAGCCCCACTTATTCCTATGCTCTCTAGCATTTTTAACAAGAATGGATTTGTCAAAGGTTTTTTCTCCACTTACTGAGATAATCATATGACTTCTGTTAGTTTTTATGGTGATATGGTCAATTATGCTAATAGTCTTCCTAATATTGAACTAGTCTTGCATTTCTGATATAAATCTCACCTACCCATAGTATATGATCCTTGTAATATATAGCTGTAATTATTTTGTTAGTTCTTTATTTGAAATTTTGGCATCAAAGTTCATTAGCAAAGTTGGATTATAATTTTCTTTCTCTGTTTTGGCTCTTCCCGGTTTAGGTATCATTAAAATGATTCTTTTTTTAAAGTTTTACTGGTATGTTTTATTTTTATATGACAAACATTTATAAATTAATCTCATATGTTAGAAGTCTCATGTAAAAAAAAAACTGACCTGAAAGTACATATAATATTTCACATTAATATCTCACATGCTTTTTCTATTTAAAAATGATTAAAACAAATCTATTTCCTTTCCTTCATATCTCCCCCCCCCCCACATCCCATTGGGTAAAAAGAAAAGAAAAAACAAATGTCTTGTAACCATAGGCATAGACAAGCAAAACAAATTTTTGCAATAGATGTATGATCCAAGGATATGAAAAGATAGTATTTAAGAAAACAAACCTAGGTTTATTTATAACTATATTTATAAAAATGATATGAATTATAGAAATACAGTTAAAATAAATTTCAGATTCCATTGTCCTTTAAAAGGGCAAAAATGTCAAAAAAGAAAAATGACAAATATTGAAGGGGATTGGGGAAGCAGCCACATTAATATCCTATTGATGAGACTGCAAATGGATATAACTATTCTGGAAAGCAATTTACAAGCATACATAAATTCTTACTAAACAGTGTGTGCATGTTAACCCAGCTTTATAACTACTAGGGTCTATACCAAAAAGTAACCAAAGAAAACCTAAAAGGTCCATTAAGTGCTTTGGACCATTCTTTCATATGACTGCTAATAGTTTGAAGGTTTTTTTTTTTTTTTTTTTTTTTTTTTTTTAAGAATTCTCTATTCATTTCCTTTGACCACCTATCTATTGAAGAATGGCTTTTGATCTCACATATTTCCTTAGGTTGCTATGTATTATTATCATGTTTCTTTCGGAGGTCTATCTTTTTAGATCCAAATGCCACTCAAATCTTACATCCCATCAAGTCTCAGTGAAACTCTTGAGGTCATATTTACCTGTATGAGTTAGGATTTTTAGTGTATTTTGTTTATATAGAACTTATATAGTATGTATAGTATATAATAGCATATAAATATAATGTATATATAAAAGTTACATATACATGTATATGTATGCAAATATTAATAATCTATATACATATATGTATATGTACTAGTGTGTTTTATTTTTATATGACAAACATTTATAAATTAATCTCATGTTAGAAGTCTCATGTAAAAATATAGGGAGAGAAAGACAAAGAAAGAGAGAGAACATATTTGTTTGTAGAGTTTTACAGTGTCTTACCTATTTGAAGGTCATTGACAATAGCTCAGAAATTATTCCAAGTTACTATTAGCCACTTTTATCCTATTCTTCCCATTTTGAAGGTGAGTTTCCTTAGCAGAGAAAGCTAAATTAAATGAAAAGCTGAAAATTTTTCTCCCTTATTCATGATAACTTATGATAGCTTCAATTACCCAAACAGATGATATTTTTATGCTTTTTTAATTCTAAGAAATATGTGATTGTATACCCACATGTAGCTATGCATACAAATATATGTTTATAAATATATATGTATATATAATATATACATGTATATTCTTATTGACTCCAGCATGGCTTTTAGAAAAGTCTTTTTTACTATATGTATGTAAATATAGTTATGCCTATGTATATTTATGTTATTTACCCCATTTCCATTTTCTGTACTAATCTCTTCGGGTGCATTTGTGTAAAAATGTATTCTTTCCCCCAAAAAGTTACCTTTGTTTTTATCTTCAGTTTCACATTCTCTCTCTCTTTCCATTTCTTTCCCATCCATTGATGAAGCAAGAAATGTGATACTTATACATATAAAGAAATTAATTAATAATTAATGACTGCTGAATTTCTCTCATACTTTTGATTCTATACTTATTTTAAAAATTCTTGACTCTTACCAATTTTGCAACTCTTTCCCCATCCTCACTACTTTCTCTCACTCATTCTTTTTTAATATACTATTTGATGAAATATTTTCCAGTTACATGTAAAATAACTTTTAACATTTATTTAAAAATTTTTTGAGTTCCAAATTTTCTCCTTCTCTCCTGCCCCTCCCCTCACTCATTTCTCCCTCATTCTCAATCTTGCTTTGCTTACTTTCTTGTCTTCTCCATTTTGGGTATGGGTGTAAAGGCCTATGTGCAATAGTTTCTCTCCTCTTACCTCCCCTACAAATGACCAATTGGTTTATGTTCCAGCTCAATATATGCAAATAAAATAAACTATGTGGCACTTAGAACCTCACATAATACTCTAGATGAAATCTAACCAGGGCAAAGTACAGAGGGACAATTGCTTAGTTTACTGATAAAATAAAATAAAGAAGGCGCTATTAAAATAAATACATACAGAGCAATACAGTGGAGTTTTGTAATTATAGTTAGATTACTATCATAAAGTAAGTCTGGGTTGGTGGCCAGGTCAAACTCAAATCAACCTGTACCTTTTCTGATCTTGAATTTCCTTTTACACTATTGGGCCATTAACTTTAGTTTCTTGCCTTTGGCTATTTTAGAAGACACACATTTCAGAGTTATTTTCTGCAACTTTTTGAGATCTATTATTGCTATCCATAGCTTACCACCATAAATAACTGGGTCATTCATCAAATTCTTTATAACCTGGTCACCATGGGAGCTGAACCAGCTGTGGCAATATCTTGTTTAGATTATCCAGGTTTAAGGTTCTCAGAATTCATATGATTGTCTTTTCTCTTTAAAGGATCATCTAAATTGAATTGCAAAGAACCTCAATGGTCCTCAGACTCAACTTTAAACAAATAGCATCCCCAATAAATAGTCATCCAGTTTATGCTAGAAGACAGTCATTGATGGATAGTTTACTCTCTTCCAAGGCATCCTATTGCACTCTCAGAAAGCTCTAATATTTAGGGAGTTTTTCTTTCTCAGTAAGTCAATAACTGACTACAACTTCTAGTCACTATACCTACTTTTGTTCTCCGGGATTAATCAGGACAAGTCCAATCTCTCTCTTCTACACTGTAGACTTCAAATACTTAAACACAGCTATGATGGGCTTCTAAAGTCTTTTTACCCCAGGCTTAAACATTTCTAGAAATTTCAACTAATGCTTACATACCATGGTTTTGACAATTTTCATCATTCTAGTTGGTTTGTTTGACTAGATAAAAGAGGCAATTTTTGCCTCATTTCTTATGTAGCCTTAATCACTGAATGGGTATTGCATCAAATAAGCTGAGAACTGGGAAAGATCTTAGCTTAAAATGGCCAAGACCTCCTACTGCATTTGGGGCCATCTCTAGTTGTCCTGATCTATATTTTGCCAGATAATTTCTGAATGAGGTTGATGATGTTGTACATCTCTATCTTATTTAAAGACCAATTCACTTTCAAATTAAGACATCACCTTCCTGATGCCCTTAAGAATGAAGGACAAACAATGACAACACTACTTTGTGTACTAGGTGCTAAAATATATAATTTTTTTAAAAAGCTGTACAAGACTTCAAGAGGTTACATTCCGTAGGAGGGAGAGGAGAAGTGATTGTATTAAGTAAATATAAATTTTATACCAAGTAAATAAAAAATAATTATTTTGGAGAGAGAAAGAGAGGATATTAATTGCAGGTGAAAGCAGGATTGGTCTCATGTAAGAGGTAGTTTAAACTGAACTTTGAGGTAAGGTGAGGTTTCCAAGAGACAGAAATGAAGAGGGAATATTTTCAATATTTTCCATGAATGTGAGATAGCCTTTACAACGGTAGAAAGATAGGAGGAGATGAAACATTGTGGGTGAGGAAAAGTAAGCCAAATAAGGCTGGACCATTGAGTGTGTGATGGGAAATGATATATCATAAGCCTGGAAAGGTACGTTGGAGCCAGATTTAAAGAGCTTTAAATGCCCATCAGAAGAGTTTGTATTTTACACTTGAGGAAATACAGAACTAGAGGAGCTTTTTTAGCTCCACATTAGCAGAGGACTCCCATGATCAGACCTTCATTCTAGGAGTAGCAATTTGGCAGTTGTGTGAAGAATATATTGGAGAGGGGAAGAGACTTGAAACAGAGAGGCTAATTACAAGACTATTATAATAGCCTGGGCAACAGGAGATAAGGAGTTGAACTAATTTAGTAGATGAATAAATGGAGAAATGGGGATGGAAGCAAGGAATATGTTGGAAGCAGAATTATCAAGTCTTGGCAAATGATTAGATTTGGTGACAGAGACTAAGAAGTCAAGGAAAACTCTGAAGTTAACTGAATGGATGGTACTCTCAAGTGAAGTAGGGATATGGAGAAAAGTGATGGATAAGAAAAAGATAAACTTTTGGACAGTTAAAGGGAAGGACGAGGGTAATAATATGACAAAGGAGATTGAATAATGACCAAAAAGATAGGAAGTAAAACCATAAATCAGAAGCAACAAAACCCAAAGAGAAAAGAAAAGTCAGAAGAATATGGGGCTCAGTGGTATCAAATGCTCCAAAGAGACATGAAGGATGAAGAGTGAGGAAGGGTCATTAGCTTTGGCTTCATCATTCTGCTGATTTATAATGGATTGGAAATCCATTAAAGCTTATCCATCATTTTTATATAAATAATTGACTAACCACATCTGTCCCATTCTATATTTGTCCACTTGCATTTGGGGACCTAATAGAGGATCCTGTATTTATTCTTTATAAATGTTCTCTTGCTAGATCTGGCCCATTGTTCTTGATGCTTTGATTTCTAGTTAATGCTGCATTTCTCGCCTCTGGAAATCTTTCAGCAAAGGGTGGGCGTTAAGGGACAGGTCAATTCTCTGAAAGCCTCCAGCTGTGGGTCATAGCATCTAAAGGAGTTGCAGAGCAGCCTTGGCTGACACAGGTGTTGTGGACTGGGAATGAGATAAATTGGAGGCAGAGGGAAGAGGAGAGAGGTCAGACAATGCAAGGCCTTCTCAGTCTCTTTGGACCATCCTCTCACAAGAGGAGATCCATTCTGCAGGTTGGATTTCCAGCAGCCACTGTCAGGTAGCTCCTGTGTATTCCAGCAGGTGGATGCCTCTGTATTTCCAGCATTTGGCAGAGGGCCAGGCATGTAATAACTGACAGTTGACTTCCTGAATGATCACTTCTCAGGGATGCTATAGAGGTAATCCACACTTGGATATGTTTTGGACTAGATAATGTTTGTGGTGCATTCCTTTTCCATACTCATTCATGGATTTATTATGGAATTATGGTTCTATGAAATAGGATTTATCATGGTCAAAGGATATGAACAGACAATTCTCAGAGGAAGAAATTGAAACTATATCCACTCACATGAAAGAGTGTTCCAAATCACTACTGATCAGAGAAATGCAAATTAAGACCACTCTGAGATACCACTACACACCTGTCAGATTGGCTAAGATGACAGGAACAAATAATGATGAATGTTGGAGGGGATGTGGGGAAACTGGGACACTAATACATTGCTGGTGGAGTTGTGAAAGAATCCAGCCATTCTGGAGAGCAATTTGGAACTATGCCCAAAAAGTTGTCAAACTGTGCATACCCTTTGACCCAGCAGCGCTACTACTGGGCTTATATCCCAAAGAAATACTAAAGAGCGGAAAGAGACATATATGTGCCAAAATGTTTGTGGCAGCTCTTTTTGTTGTAGCTAGAAACTGGAAGATGAATGGATGTCCATCAATTGTAGAATGGTTGGTTAAATTATGGTATATGAAGGTTATGGAATATTATTGTTCTGTAAGAAATGACCAGCAGGAGGAATACAGAGAGGCTTGGAGAGACTTAAATCAACTGATGCTGAGTGAAATGAGCAGAACCAGAAGATCACTGTACACTTCAACAACAACACTGCATGAGGATGTATTCTGATGGAAGTGGAAATCTTCAACATAAAGAAGATCCAACTCACTTCCAGTTGATCAATGATGGACAGAGGTAGCTACACCCAGAGAAGAAACACTGGGAAGTGAATGTAAATTGTTAGCACTAATATCTGTCTGCCCAGGTTGCATGTACCTTCGGAATCTAATGTTTATTGTGCAACAAGAAAATGATATTTGCACACATGTATTGTACCTAGACTATATTGTAACACATGTAAAATGTATGGGATTGCCTGTCATCGGGGGGAGGGAATAGAGGGAGGGGGAGATAATTTGGAAAAATGAATACAAGGGATAATATTATAATATATATATATATATGTATATATATATATATATATATATATATATATATATATATATATATATATAATAAAAAATTAAAAAAAAAAAAAAGAAAGAAACAGGATTTATCCAAACCTTCTTGGACCTAGCTATGTTTTCCCACTAGGAAGGTGGGGCTCTGAGCTTCTCCACCCCAACAATCTGGAATCTTTTTTTATTTCTGCTTACATAGAAGAGGAGGGGGAGGTTGGAAGAAGCGTGGGAAGAGAAACACATTATTCTAAACCCAGGTGGTGAGGGCTTCAAGGGAAAAACTGGGTCATTTGTCCTTCAGAAGCAAAAGCTGGTGGGTTGACAATGCCATAAGCATCAGCAGGAGCCTGCCCCATGTGGCCAGATGGTGGCTGAGCTCTCAAGCAGGGAAAGAGACTTGGTTTCAGTAAATAGTGCAGTGGAAGGCTCCTCAGGCTGGGGGGCAGCAGGGAAGGGCTGTCCTTTTCTGTATTATTTCTCCCATGGATGTTTAGATATGAGTTGGAGTCCAGGAAAGGATTGGGGAGAGCAGCCACACCATTGTTATTTCAGCTGGAGGGGAGAGGAGAAATGCCTACTTAAAAGGATTGGAGGGAACATAGTAGTAAGAAACTGCTCAGTACAAATGGTTCTAATGGGGAGAAAATCCTTTATTCTAAAACTGAGACTTTGGATCTCCTCTGGTTCATCCGCATTCTGGGTCCTGGAGCTGAGATTGGAGAACTGGACCCTCCAGAACCACCTGACTTACACATGGCTTTGAGAGGAGAAGAGAGCTAAGGGGGCTGAGTCAGGAAAGCTAGGCGGACATGAGTCAGTGATGGATACTTTCAAATGAAGAATCTTCTAATTAACAGAAGTAGCACAAGTGGGTGAGATTCTGAGGCCTGAATCATCCAGAGAGCAAATTGGAACTACTTAAGTAAATGGTGTATGGAATGGTGAATGGAACTTTTGCCATGGAGTCAGGACACTTGAGTTCAATTCAGACTCTCACATTTACTAGATGTGTGACTCTAGTCATTTCAATTTTTCTCAGACTCAGTTTTATTTTTTTTTTAACTGTAGGAACGTTTCTTCAAATGAAGATAACAATAGCATTCACCCCACAGGGTTGTTGTGAGGATAAAAGAAGCAGTACATACATATGCTAGCTATTATTATCTGGGGCTTAACAGCAGCGTAGTAGCAGCATATAGTAGGCCCTTAATAAATGCTTGTTAACTAAGTATTAATGAGTCCTAAAAAGTGGTAAGAGGAAAAATGAGAGAGAGAGACAGATAGACACAGACACACAGAAAAAGAAAGAGAGAAAGAGGGGAGGGGAGAGGGAGAAAGAACAAGAAACTTTTTAGATGATTAAAAAGGAGACATAACAGCCGGTTTTACAGCCTTTTGAAGGACTCTTTGTAGGGACAGAAACTAAGAATTATTCTACATAGTTCCAAAGGATAGAAGTGAGGGAAAGAGTGAAAGTTACACTGAGGAAAATTTAGTTTTCCTAAAAGTAAAAACATCCTACCAGCTAGCAATATCCAAAAATAGAATGGAGTTCCTTGGGAGATCAATAAACAGACATCCATTAAGCATCTACTGTGTGTTAGGCACAATGCTAGGTTTTAGAGATGTGCAGACTCAAATGAAAAAAACCCAGCGCTCAAGGACCCTCTAGTTGATCAATAAGGTGGTCTTCCTTAGGGGAAGTTTTCCTTAATAGACTTCTTGGAGATGTACAGTTAGGGTTAGGGTTAGATTACATGATTTTCAAAAGACTTTTCAATTTGAAGATTCTGTGATTTGGTAAAAGACAGAAGGACAGAAGTAGAAGCAGAGACAGAGAGGAGAAAGCAAAATGAGAATCTGTATAGGAAAGAACCATAAATGTCATTTAGTAAAAGCCTCATGTGCTTTAGAAGGAAGCTTCACCATAGAATCTCACACAAAATGTCATCCAGCCTCTTTCAAATCATACTGGTGACAGGAGAGGCCTAACAATATTCGTTCATCTCGAGTCCCTTTTATTATTATCCTATTTACTGGAGCCAAAGGGGGACTTAGAATCAAATAGACTCACACCCTCATTTTATAGAGGTGTAAAGATAGAACAAAGTGGAGGAAGAGAGAAAGGAGGAAAGAAGGAGAGGGAAGGAATAAAAATATGATTAGACAGACAGGAGCAGAGGTATAGATGCACAAGGAAAAAGGGAAGCAGCTGGGGACACAGAACAGGCATAACGAGAGATGGTGAATGGGGAGAAGAGAGGGAGAGTATAAGAAGATAGGCAGAAGGAAAGAGAAAGAGGACAAAGAGAAGTGGAGAAAGAAAGAGCTAAAAGAAGACTGAAACTGAGAGTAAGGGAGAAAATTGGAGGGAGAAGGGAGAGGGTAGATCTGAGACATGATCTACAAGGTGATTGTCACTGAAAGGGCATTCTGAAATGTCAAACCTTCTTTAATGAAGGAGAAAGGACTAAGGAAGGCTGAACCTTACTGCTTTGAGCAGATATTTCTAACCATAGGTTCCTAAGATTTAGAGCTGGAAGGGATTTTATAAGTTGACTTGCCCAATCCTTTCATTTCATTGAACAGGAAACTAAGGGGGAAGGGAACAAGCACTTATTAAGCATCTATGCTAAGGGTTTTACAAATATTATTTCATTTGATTTTCATAGTAACCTGGAAAGTTAGTACCATCCTTATTCCCATTTTGGGGTCAGAGAAACCAAGCTAGAGAGAGATTAAGTGATTTGTCCAGAATCATACAAGTGTCTGGGGCTGAATTTGAACTCATCTTCTTGACTCCAGGAACAGTTTTCCATCCCCTGAATTATTCAAATGTTTCACCTGAAGGAAGCCCCAGGAGTAAAAGGATCTCCCTCTACATCTAATGCCTTCTCTACTATACCATGCTGCCACCAGTGGTATTTGCTACCATCTTTCCCCCCTCTTTTTCTAATCTGTGTCCCCTCTATCCCCTTTCAACCTGAGATCACAGTAGCCCACAGGTGAGCTCTGAGCTTGTACAATCTGAAGCGATTCCCTGCTCCCGGCTAAGGCACACTCACTTGGACTGAGAGGGAAGGATGGGACACTGGGTGTTGTTCTCCCATCTGTTGCCTCGGTTCTGAGTAGTACATCCTTGCCATCAGTGTGTGAGTAAGCTTCCAACCTTCGGATTCACGTCAGCAGGAGGACCAGTTACAGATGTCAAATGTCTACCCCACATGCAGTTAGCATAAGACTATTTAGGTACAATTTAGCAAAGCCTAGTCATCCTGCAGACATAAACATTTTAATCTGAGAGACAATTTATTCAAACAATTTGACAATGTTCACACATGCCAAACAGATGGGCCAGGGAGGGATGGTGGAAGCGGAGGGGGAAGGGAGAGGAGGGTGACAGCATATGCATACATAGGGGATATAGATCCTTAAAATGGGAAAACAAGTTACCTATTGGAAGTCAAGAGACCTGGGTTCAAGTCGTCATTCTTCCTTTAGAGCACCAAGGAGAAATCCAACCACTATTAAATTTCCCTGACAAACCCAAGTCTTTTTAATAGTGAGGTGATTCAGGCCAGTTCCAATGGACTTGTGATGGAGAGAGCCATCTGCACCCAGAGAGAGGACTGTGGGGACTGAGTGTGGATGACAATATAGTATTTTCACCTTTTTGTTGTTATTTGCTTCCATTTTGTTTTCTTTCTCAATTTTTCCTTTTTTGATCTGATTTTCTTGTGCAGCATGATAAATGTGGAAATATGTATAGAAGAATTGCACTTTAACCTATATTGGATTACTTGTTTCTAAAAAAGGGGATGGGAGGAAGGGAGGGAGAAAAAAATTGGAACACAAGGTTTTTCAAGGGTGAATGTTGAAAACTATCTATGCATATATTTTTTGGGGAAAAGCTTTAAAAAAAAAAAAAAACATGAGGTATTTCCCTATGATTGCATTATTTCCCTGGATCTTCAAGGAAAAATAGATCATTGTGATAACCTCCAAAATTCAGTTTGTTAGGAAACTGGAGGGTAACTCACTGGTGTGGGATTGACTGTACAAGTCACACTAACTTTCCTTTATCTAGCTTAGCATTTGGGGGCAACTGTTCAATAGAAGCAATCCCCTTCAGAGGCTCACCTGACTAAAGTAAGGGCAATCACTATCTTGTACCTGATCCTTCTGAATGCTATTGTGTGCCTCTGCATTTCAATAGGGCTTGCTTATGTGGGACCTGAGCTAGAATCATTCCCTTCTATGTGTCATGGTTTTTAGACTGCAATCTCTTCCCGATTTATCTCTGAACTTTATTTCCAGTCACCCCCTCCACCTACAATAAGCGGAATGGTTTTACAATTTAATTTAATCACCCACTGAGTTTCCAAAATTAATTTCCTGTTAGGAATAAATATTGTACTATGAAATATAAATCAGACCAGGCAGTAATTTACAATGAACCCGTAAATTAAAATTTAGAGTGAATTCTGCGCAACAGATATAGATATAGAAGCACTTAGAGTCTCCTCCAGATTGAATCATCTGTGGCCACTTAGAAAGGTTGCCAGATATGAATGGACATACCATTAATAATGATGTCCATCAACTTTGATAACTCAAGTCCAAAAATAACTAATTTTCCTTCCTGAGATACTTTTTTAAAAGGACCCAAAGCCTTACCTGTGGGAGTGAATAACTTACTCATTCACTCATTCAATCATAGATATCTTCTGAGTTCCTACTGTGTGCAAGGCACCCAACCATAAACAATTAGAATGTCCAGGATTCAGAAAAAAAGATCAAGCCCTAGCCCAGGTAGTCATTCATTCATTTGCCAATTCAAGAAACATTCCTCTTTGCCGCTACCCCCAAAATTGCCACATTTCTTAGTTCATGAGAATTTTTCAGCAAATAAAACCAGTTCCCTGCCCTTAAAGAGCTTATAGTTTAACAAGTAAGCTACAATACAATTATCCTACAATGAAAAATATGAAAAATGCCAGAGGAGAGATAGGCAAAATCATTTGAGATTCTAAATGAGAAATATTTTAATTCCTAGTAAAGTTCTACTGCTAAATGGGGAGAAACCAGCAGGTACAGATTATCTACTCAAGCAGAACATTTGGTTTTATTACAGACTACTTTTAAACCCTATTGATTGTGCCCAGACTCCTGAGTAGCATATCATCTAAATCATAGACAGCTGAAGGAAAGAGACACTGCTTCCCACAGTATGCACATCAACACATTACTGACATGCATCAAGGAGAGATCCAACCCCACCACCATTAAATTTCCCTGCCAAACCCAAGTCTTACTTGCTCCCTTTTTGCCTTTTATTTTGCATACACTTTCATAAAATGCAAATGAACTGGCATATAGGTATAAGTTCTGCTTCTTCCTGCTTAAAGTGTCCCTTGAACACAGTTCCAGAGTGGAATAAAGGCTGCTGTAATCCCCAAGATCCTGATAGTCATTCTTCTCTTGTTATTCTGACAATTCAACTGCATTGCCTTATCCACAGTGCTAACATATCTCAGACTGTTTGGTCAAGAATTTCTGCTTGAATATCAACTGAAATTCTAGACTTTTTTCAGGAATCTTTCTAATCCAGTGGAACTTTTGGGTCTAGTTCTGAGAGTCACACTTTAAGAAGGATACTGACAATTTGGAGTTTGTTTAGCAAGGAATAGAGACTAAAAAAATCCTTAAAATATTTAGTTCAGAAGAGAAAAGAATTGGAGAGAATATATTCTCTGTCTTCAAATATCTGAAAGTCTATCATGTAGAAGACAAATTAGACCTCCATGCCTCCAATATTTCCCTGTTCCAATCCATCCTTTCATCCACCAAAGTGATTTTCTTAAAGAAGTCTGAACATGTCACTCCACTATACTCAATAAACTCCAGAGGCTCTCTATTGCCTCCAAGATCAAATATCCGAAGCTCTTCATAGCCTAGCCCCTCCTACTTTTCCAATGTTTTCTTGTCTTAATCTCTGCCACTCTTCAATCCACTAATACCAGCTTCCTGGTTGTTTTATGAACAAGACACTCCATCTCTCAGCATTTTCTCTGACTATCCTTCATGATTAAAATGTTCTTCTTAATTCTATGAATACTGACTTCCCTTACTTCCTTTAAGTCCTAACTAAAATCTCACATCCTACAGAAAGCATTTCCAAATCCTTCTTAATTCTAATGCTGTCTATCTGTTAATTATTTCCTGTACATATCTTGCATTTATATATTTTCTTTTATTTTTGTCTCCCCAGTTAGATTGCAAACTCTATGAAAGCAAGAACTATTTTTGCCATTTTTTTGCCATTTTTTTTGTATTCCCAGAACTTAGCAGAGTGCTTGACATACCATAGATACTTTATAAATGTTTATTGATTAATTGATTTTCACCAAAGGAAAGGACTAAGTGAAACAACTAAAAGTTGCAGGGGGACAGATTTCCACTTAACAGAAGGAAAAACTTTCTAATAATTAAAATTCCAGAACTGAAATGCTTTGTTTTGGAAGATAGTGAGTTCTTTATCACTAGAAGCCACATAGAATCCAGATGCAATAGAAAGAATTCTCCTTTTAGGATATGGATTGGTTTAGATGGCATCTGAGGCCTGTTTCAATTCTTGAAGTCTATGAGTCTAGATAAAGAGTAATATATTAAGAACTCTCATGGTTTGAGCTAATTGTTTTGGGGTCATTTTTGTGTCAGTTGTTTCTAAGGTATCTATCTCCATTCTCATGCTATCCTACCTTATAAGTCCCATTTTTCATTGAAAGTTCCCCAGCCAGTCAGATCATGGTCCTTGCTACAGAGATAGAGTCCTCAGCAATATGGGCTAAGATACAGGGATCCTATCTCTTGAATAGGTCAAGGAATCTCACAAAATGCATTTGACCCTAAGGATTTAGTGACAGATTGTATTTCCCCACGGAGTCACTTACTCAGTTGTCAGTGCCTGTGATGATTGATGGCAAGCAGGAGACCTCTGTGTTCCAGCCCTGGGAGAGCATCAGGGCAGTGACCCATGTGGCACATGCCACATGGCAGACAGACTTCACAATACAATCAAACCCTCCCATGTTAATTTATAAGTTTGACAGACAGCCTCCTCCAGCTTCGGATTTCCTACATTCCTGAAATGCAATCTCTGTTTTCATCATTTTTATATTCCCTGATGGTGGAGATCAGTGGCCAGACAAAGAAATAAGGTGTAACCTGATGGTATGATTGAGGAGGACCAAGAAGAGCCCTAAACTTATAAAATACCTCTACTGATATCCTCTTGTCATTTAGGAAATGCCTCATGTCTGGAGTTAAGGCAAATTCTCCTGATATAATAGCGAAACATCACATGGCTGCTAGAGAATCAACCTTGGAAGCCTGATCACCTGTATTCAAGTCTGGTTATTGGCAATGCTAACTGAGAGATGGAGAGATGGGGCAAATCCCAGCTTCTCATTGCAGCCAAGAAATGTCTAAGACTATAAGTTGCAGACAAGTTATCCATGAGGATCAATGAAGGGAATTTCTTTAAGGAGTTTCTTGCACTGATAAGATAACAAGTCTAGACAACTCTTTCCCTCAACAATCAAAAAGCAACAGAAATTCCTCTGGGCCTTATTGGTCAATAACACTTTGGCTTTCATACATTTCCAAGGGAGGAAAGTCAGAGATGACAAGCCCAGAGAGGGGAATGGGGTTTTGGGGGAGAGAAAGTATAGACCTAAGGAGAAGCAAAAAGAAACTGAGAAGCAGCATTTCATTCCACTCAAAGGTTTCTAAATACTGAAGGAAAAGAAAAGCTTTGCAAGGGAGATAGAAGGATATGGAACATAAACTTCCCATGGTTGATGTTTTGTTATTGTTCTTAACATGAAAGGAAATTAAATTTTAAATTGTAGCTTCCCATTACCTAATGGGACAACAGAACTATAGAAAAGATGTATCCTTTATTGGAAATTAGATCAATAAATTTCCCAGATATGTTACATTTGGTTACAATGACATTAAGCAGGAACATCTGTTTCTTTCACCAAACTACTTTTTTTTTTTTTTCTTAAACACATAAATTTACTTGGTTTTGGTCTCTTTTCTCCCTACCCATCAGAAAAGTTAATGGAACCAAACCAAATCTTTACATGTGAAATGCTTGATTTCAGCTCTAGTTAGAAGCCTCTTATAAAGTTCAGAATTAAAGTTGCCAGTCCCCTCTGGGCCAAATGCTTGAATTCCTGCCCCAGTCTGTAAAAAGCAAGAGGAGGTACCATCTGATAGCTGTTCCCTGTGCCTATGGGAGCTGAGTAGGTGGTTCAAGTCCAGTAGACAAATGCCCAAGTTATAACGAGTACAGCTTGTATGTAATTCTCGTGGTAGAGGTGCCAAGGTCTGGAGAACATAGCAGCCATATTTTTGGTAGGCACTCTGAATAGTGACGGGCTGGAGTCTCATGCGGAGTGATTGGACGACCAAGCTGTTGAATTACGTGTCCAAAACGAAGTTGATGCACAAATCAGTCACTACAGAGATCTTATCTGTGGATCTGAAGGTGCCTTTGAGTAAAAATCTCCTCTATATTGTTAGCAGAGTAGGATAGAAAGGGCAGTTGAGCTAAGGAGAAAGGGAGGCAAGAACTAAGGACAATTCAATTCAGTTAACATACATTTATCCCCATTCACTATGTACAAGGTAATACCTCTGATGTTGAATCAGATTCTCTCTCCTTCTGTAGCTTCCCACAAACAACAAATAAAGGCAAGAGAAGGTAGACCTTCTAAGCAGATATTCTAAACAGGGTAATAAGCTTATAATTAGTCTTTGAAGAAGATGATAAAATGGGAACTCTGTGCCATTTACCATTTTTCTGTAGAGCATTAGGCTTGGAGTCAAGAAGATTTGAGTTCTCGAATATTCACTAATTAAATATTGTGATCCTGGGCAATCCACCCAACCTTTTTTTGCCTAGTTTCGTTATCTATAAAATGAGCTGGAAAAGAAAATGGAAAACCACTCCTGTATCTCTGCCAAGAAAATTCCAAATGGGGTTACAATGAGTCAGACATGACCGAAATGACTAAACAACAGAGATTCTGGTTTCATTGGTTGACTGCCCCTGGGTGTCTCTGTCACTGGGAAAAACACATGAATAACATTTGTTTTGAGGTGCCCAAATGTTAACGCTGGAAAACACCAGAAAACATGGCCAAGGTCAATGACGGTGAGTGCTTGAGGAGACTCTCAGTCCCTATTCTCCCATATATATTGGTGTCAAAAGTTGTAGATCAGAGACCATGGGCTCCTGACAGAAAAAAAATTTGGAAGACTAAGTAGGGTTTTAAAAAATTATACTTAGATTTCATTCCTCTGGTCTAAAATCTATAGTGCCTCTGTATTGTCTGTCTTTGGGGGTTTTCTTTTCTTTCTTTTTTATTTTGAGATGGAGTGGGATGAAATAGTGATCCAGATTCAATATATATATATTTTTTGGTATTCCCGGTGCATTGATAGTATCTTGTATCTTTTAAGCAGTTGTTTATTATTTGATTCATTTCATTGTGTGAGGGACTTTCAAAAAGGAAATGTCTTTTACCAATACCAATTGAGAAATTCTGTAATTTAAAGTCATAGAGAGAAGTGACTTGCCAAGGGTCATATAGCTATTACATCAAAGACAATACTGAAAGTCAGACCTTCCTAACTCCAAGGCTGGCTCCATCCAATATTCAATATTCCCTCTTTTGCCAAAACTCCTTGGATTCCAACTTTCATGGTTCTACATCATTGATTAAACATAACCATGTTATTTTTCAATACTCCTCAATATAACACACCCCACTCTCCCTGTCTCTTCACTTCTATCAGTGTTGCTTTCTGCTCCTGGAACATCAGCCCTCCATCTCTTCACTTTGCTTTAGTGACTTAGCTCGTCTGATCCAGCCTTGTGTGACTACTCCAGCTCCCAGTGATAGCGCTTCTCTGGGAACCTGTACTGATTTTTGGTCAATGTCTCCCTGATAAATGCTTTCATTGTTTTCTAATTCTCTCATGTAAGATTGTGGACAAGGACTAGTTATATTTCTCTGGTTCCCTGAAGCTAAGAGAGGCAATGTAGTCAAAGAGAGCTGACCTTAAAGTTAGGAAGATCTGGATTGAAGTACCACCTCTGACACAAATTAGCTCTGTGACCCTGAGCATGTCACTTCCCCACTGCCTCCCCACTGAGGAAACTGCTTCAGTTTCCTCATCTAGAAAATGGGAATAATAATAGCACTTACCTCAAAGGGTTGTCATATGACCAATAAGATTATGTGTAATACATTTTGCAAAGATCATGCAGCTAATTAGTAGAGGAACAAAGACAGAAACCTAGAATTCCTAACTTCTGACATATTGCTCTTCCCACTATATTTGCAGCCTTTCTCTAAAGCTATATAAATGATGGTTATTGTTGCGATTATTATTATTTAACCTCTCAGTGTTCTGGGCAACAACCAAAGATTTTTAGTTGCAAACAAGATTATACAATGAACAATTCTGATGGACATGGCTCTTTTCAACAACAAGGTGATTCAGACCAATTCCAATGGTCTTGTGATGGAGAGAGCCTTCTGCACCTAGAGGGAGGAATGTGGGGACTAAGTATGGATCACAACATAGTATTTTCACTTTTTTGTTGTATTTTGCTTGGTTTTTGTTTTCTTTCTCTTTTTTCCCTTTTTGATCTGATTTTTCTTGTGCAGCATGATAATTATGGAAATATGTATAGAAGAATTGCACATGTTTAACATATATTGGATTACTGGTCATCTGGGAAGGGAGAAGGGAAGGAGAAAAATATTTGGAACACAAAGTTTTGTAAAGGTGAATGTTGAAAACTATCTATGCATGTCTTTTGAAAATAAAAGGCTTTTTAAAAATAAGAAAGCTTAGAGATCATCTAAAAGAAAAGACTTTAAGTTGCAAATAATATATTACCTAGCATTGTTAGCAACAGTTCCTCACTCATAAGTTCTCTCCACCAATGACATCAGAAGTTCAGTCTCTATCCCTATCCCTTGAAACACCTGGCACAGTATGGACACAAAGTCCAGGAGGAGTGAATATCATTCTTTCATACATAGAGGAAAAGTATTTTGCCTATTAATACTTATTCTTCCAAAGTGATCTAATGTCTTTTGCCATCATAGTTAAAGAAAGGTAGTAAATATGATGAGAAGAGCAGTACTTGAGGAGTCAAGAGATCTGGGTTTCACTGAATTAGAGGAATTAGAAAATGAATTAGATAAATTCCATACTAGTTGTATGATTGTAGGAAAGTTATTCATTTCTTTGAGTTTTATCCATGTTTCAGAGTAAAGAATCTCTCTCTATTGCCCTGCCTGGTTTTGATTCCATCATACAAAATGCCTTTTAGAGAATAAGCTCTTCACTTCTGGAATAAACTCATCACCTTGCTGCTAACCTAAATCTTGACTTCTTTCCTTTTTGTTTAGAGGGGTAGAAAGTAGAGAACCAAACTCTTCCCAATGCTTTCCTTCCTAGAGGGCACAAACTCAGCTCTCAGCTCACTCTACTCTAAATCCGAATAGTTTATATTTCCATTTAACATGATGCTTCTGTGCTGGGAACCCCCAGCTGTCCTATCCCTTCCCACATACTGTGACTTTCTCGTCTCGTCTCTTTTTTTGTGTGGTCTAGCACACTATTAACAAATAATTGCCTTTTTTTTTTTTTTTTTTTGGATTGGATCTGATATACAGAGTCATTGTGGGATTCAAACTGAAAAAGAAAAGGAAATAAAAACATCCTTTAAAATGCCTCTGAGAAATTCTCAATCACCCACCTATGAATGAGTCATTATTTGTATTAAGAAAGTGAAGGGACATTGATTTTCAGGTCACTGTGGAGAATTAGAATGAGCAGAGAGTTTCTGGAACAAGGATTTGAATTTGTGTTCTTAATGCTTTTTTCCTAGTAAGTCATTTAATTTCTTTAAACCTTAGTTTCCCCATTTGTAAAAATGAAAACTATGAGATTTGTACTCCTTATATCATCAATATGTTATGAGGATAATGATTTCTAAATATTATCTATTACACAAGTGGAAGTTATCATTAGCATGCCATCCAAAATGAGGAGATTAAAAGATTTGATTTTTTTAGCACCTACTCATGAACCAAAGACACTCACTTTTCTTAACTTCCTACAAAATGTAAGCATGTGAACACATACTTGTAACGAAAGTCCACATTCTCCCCAATTTCAAAATTAGTAGAGAAATCTAGTTAATGTTCTATCTTGCAAAGGGAAGACAGAAAGGATTTGATCATTAACTAGAACTTGAAAAGTGTCACACCTACACTTAATAAGTCTAATAATAGCTAGTATTTAATAATGCAGCAATTTGGAGCTAATGAGTATGACATTTCATTTGTTCTAACAAGATTTAATATTGGCCAGACCTGCCTAACTAATGTTGAGATTAGCTAGTTATCATTGGCATTAACCAGAATTTTAAAGCCAGATACTATAAAAACATCAGCTTAAAATATGTTGAAACTATCTTCAATTGTTTTCATGGCTTCTATCCTTTGGCCTGGACTGAAATTGCACCTTTTAAAAGAGATACCCTACAGTTCAGGGACCAGTGGGTAAACTATTTTCATAGTTGGGTTACAGCACTATGGGAAAAAATGGTAATTTGTTCAAGTTTTATGATGATCTTCATCTTCCTCTCTTGTCAGAAACTGAAAAAATCAGCATGAAAGATATGGAGTATAAAAGAAAATTTTACACACACACACACACACACACACACACACATGCATGTTCTCCTGACCAGTGCTATCCCTTCCCTGTCTCAAATTGTGCCCTTTGGGAAGAAGGCAGTGTTCAGAAATTGGAATCTCTTACTTTGAGGGAAATGAGGGTGCAAGAAAGGGATGAGATAAACAATTTGCTAATGAAAAATCCAGGCTCATTACTTAAAGGGATGAAAAGACATTTTCAAATAGGTAGGACAATGACTATTCCTTCAGTTCTTAAAAAACAATGCTTTGAAATACAAGCTGAAGGTTATGTCACCCTTGTAAACCTTCTTGCCCTGCACTGAGTCCCTTTCCCTAGGGGGTAGGTCAAGGATAATGAAAGCAACTCACCTGATGCAGGAAATAAATCAATCAAGCTGTTTTTTGGATTCAACTTGGGCACAAAACAAAAGTGAACCACAAATCTATACAAAATAACTGGGTGACAATCTAGTGATTAACTCTTTTGGAATTCTTCCAATTGATTCTATTGATGAGACCTTCCAAAGTCCTGACTAGTACCAGTACATTTACAACCCACTGAGGTGGGCCAAAGGAGAGAAAGCTAAGGGTATAAAATTTCCAAGTTGTTCGTGGGAACAAATTGCAACCCCCACCAAAGAAAATCTGTCTTTAATTTTGCAAATCAAAAAAACCTAGCATCCTAGAATTTTAAGGTTGGAATGGATCTTCAAGATAATCCAATCCAATCCTGTCATGTTACAGCGGAGGGGATTAAAGCTTGGAGGTAGGATGTAACATGCTCAGTTTCACCCTACCACTATCCACTAAGTTCTTGATCTTATTTTTATCGTAGTACAATAACAATGATGGCACAGGTACTCTTTATTGAACAAAAACACAATGACAGCAATAATAATGATGACTTACAAAATTGATAGAGAAAAGGCACATTCATTTTTATATAATCTGGAGCTTTTGCATTTATGGAATTGTTCTCTAAACTTTTAATTGAGGATATCTACTGATGAAGCATGGTGCTGTAGCCTAGTTCTATTAGACACTATAGCTTCAGGACAAGTACAAGGGCTGGAAAACAAATAAAACAATTCACCAAGAAATTCTGTTCAACTGAACAAGCAATTATTAAGAATATTCTAAGTATAAGACACTGTGCTGTACCCTGGGGATAAAAAGACAATTATATATGTGTATATATATTCCATGTTCAGCTAGAATCTACAGTTTAATGGTTGGAATTGGAAAAGATGATAAATAACTGATGGGAAGAATGAGTGGAATACAAAGGACATACAGATAAAGGGCCAAGAGATATTTAGAAAGAGAAAAATACATTTAATCTAAAGGGAACAGGGAAAGCTTTGTGGAAGAATTAGCATCTGAATAGAACCTTGAAGGAATTGAGGGAGGGGACATCAACAAATGGCTCTGAGTAGGAGAAGCCCGTACTTGAGGTGGGAGATGACATGAAAAAAGGCTTGGAGATGAGAGAGAACAATACAAATATGGAGGATGGTGAATTGTATCAGTTGGATAGAATGTAGACTTATCCTACAAGTAGTACTAGATAAGACTTGAGCAGTAGATAAAAACCAGATTCTGAAGGGATTTAGATACAAGAATCAGCAATTTTTACTTTGTTTAATATGTAATGATGAGCAAAGGGCAGCTAGATGCTTCAGTGGATAGAGTGCCTGGACTGGAATCAAGATTCCTTTTCATGATTTCAAATCTGGCTTTGGACACTTACCAGCTATATGAGCTGAGTGAGTCATTTAGTGTTATTTACCTCAATTTACTCATCTGTAAAATGAACTGAAGAAGAAAATGGCAAACACTTCTAGTATCTTTGCCAAAAAAAAAAAAAAAAAAAAAAAAAAAAAAAAAAAAAAAAAAAAATTTGGAGTCAGGAAAAGTTAGGTATGATTGAAACAAATCAACAAATGGTGAGCAAATGAAAGTTTTTCATTATAGAAGGATAACAATTTTTGAGTAGTAGGCACTGCAAGAAGTGCTAGATTTTGAATCAGTGAACCAGGGATTTGGATGACAGCTTTCCTGTTTGTTAAGTGTATAAACTTTGGAAAGTCCTATAACATTAGTCTCAGTTTCCTTCTATAGAAAATAAAATGGTTGTAGTAGATTAATTTAAGGCTTCCTCTCCTATATCAAAATCTTTATTCTTATCATCAATCAACTAATCAACCAATCAATTATGCCAGGGACTGTGCTAGAGATTAGGGATATAAATACAAAAAATGAAACAATACCCACTTGCAAAGATTTTACATGATAGGGAGATAATAATTACATGTATTATGCACATATAGCATAAATATAAAGTTATTAAATATAAATGCATTTAAAATAGTTAGATACTTGATATTTAACTATTTTAAATGCATTTGTATTTAATAACCAAATACCAAGTATTTGGGAAAGGTGGATATGGAAGAAGGCTTCATATGCAGAAGGGTCTATTTAGCCTACACTTTTTTTTTGGCGAAGCATTTGGGGTTAAATGATCACACAGCTAAGTAACGTTAAGTGTCTAAGGTCAGATTTGAACTCAGGTCCGCCTGGCTCCAGGGCTGGTGTTCTATCCACTGCACCCTCTAGTTGCCCCAAAATTGCATCTTAAAGAAAGATAGAAGCTCTATGAATTGAAGCCCAAGAACTGTATTCCAGGAACAAGGGATCCAAAGAGGTGAAGCATTATGTCTGAGGAATGGAGGGAAGGTCCAATTAGATCGATTCTAGAGTATCATGGAGGAGGAAGGCTAGTGGAGAATAATATCTAATAAGATAGGAAAGATAGGTTGAGGAAATTTTGAAGGGCTTTAAAAACTGAATAAAAGAGTTTGCATTTTATCCTAGAGGCAATAAGAAGTCTTGGGAATATTTTGAGTACGGAAATTACATAATCATATCTGTGCTTAGAAAAAAAATGAATTTGGTGACAGTACATAGGATAGACTAGAATGGAGAAGAAACTTGAATTGGAGCAAATAAGAAGGTTCTTATAATAATCTATCTGGGAGATAATGAGAGTCTAAGCCATGTGACAATTGTATGAATGATGAGAAGGGGTCAGATTCATGAAGTGTTACAAAAGCAGAAAGGGAACATTGGGCAACTAATTGAATATGTATGATTAAGGAGAATAAGGAATTGAGGATAATACCAAATTTATGAACTTGGGAGACCTGGAGGATGGTGTTGCCTTTGACAGAAAAGGCAGTATTTTGAAGAAGAGAGAGGTATGAGGGAAAAAATGAGTTTTAGTTATGTTGAGTTGAAGATGTCTCTGCTACATATAGTTGGAAATATCCAGTAGACAGATGATAATGCAGGAATTGAAGTTTATATATCACATAAAAGCAAGATACATTGGAACACAAAAGATATATCGAGACCTTGCTACCAGGAATATCAGTGCAAATGGTGATAATCAGTAAAGTGGATACACCATAAACCACATGGAATAAATTGAAGGCTTTGAAAGCTTTTGTTACATGCTCATACTGTATCATAACAAAATTGGAAACAGTTTTTGTAAGTTATAGGCCATGTCATCATACTATATTTTCAATGGTATCAAGAGTTTTAAGTCATGTGAGAAGATATTACTGACCACTGCAGATAAATTACTATATATATATATATATGTATATATAATTTCATCCCCATTAAGGAATTGAAAAAATGTAAAGAGATAGAACTTGAAAACTCCGATCTTCACTTCACAAAATCTTTACTTAATTCAAACTCCAAAAATTATATCTAATAATGAAATAGATGAACAATAAAGCACTTAAGTTTCAAATGATTCTGAAAAGAGATACTCATATACAGCCTGGAAATTTTAAAGTCCCTCTTTGAATTTAATAGCATGATCCAAGTAGCAGATCAATTATACCAAGACAGAATAATTTAAAAGGCTGATGTCTTCAGTACCATGAATATACACATTCTATTATAATAGCTAAGAGAAAATGTAAAAATATTTCAGGACTTACACACAATAATACATATGATAGTTGTTGAAAAGTCAAGAATCCTATAGAAGTAATAATGAACCTATTAAATAATATTCCTGGAAACAGGCAATTAACTCCACTGTGAAAAGTGCCTTAAGAGAATTATTGAAGGTAAGAGGAAAGAGAATTGGAAGATGGCATCAATATCTAGTTAGTATATGCATTTGAATATCATATTGCTCAATTAAAGGTACTTCAAAATAAACACATGGAAAGGAATTTGGAGAAATAGAAGTATTCCAGAATGTGATAAAATTCGTGATAGAAAACAAATGTTAAAAGATTAAGACAATATAGGGAGTCAAAGCAGGACAAATTAAAATGTTGAACATGAATCAAAAATTTAACTTAAAAATGTCAGAAGTAAAGAAACCAGGGCAAGACAGAATCTCTGAAGAAAGAAAAGGTAGAAAATTTCTGATCAATATATGGACAAGAAATATAACACAAAACTATATGTTGGACCCAAAAAGAAACAGAAAGAGGTGTACCATTAATATAATAACAAAATAGTTAGTGATGTCAAGCTTCTTTAAAAATTGGAACATGGTAGGGGCAGATAAAATCCATAGCCATTTGACTCAGATGCTTCCTATTATGAATGAATGACTAATAAATCAGTTTCCTCTCAAATATGCCTGTTCCTACCTATCTTCATAGAAGACCTTACAAAGAGGAGAACATCAGTACTTCCTTTATAGGCCAATTGAGAGATTATGCATTTTGCAATTTGTATTCATAAAAAAATTTCATAAACACACAAAAATAAAATATTGGCCATGAAGCAAAAAGTCCTAGGGCAGAAAGAGCAACTTATTATAAATTCAGTAATTATTGAATAAGTCATCCGAAAGTACCATAACATATGTGCTGCCTTTTTTGATTATTCCAAAGCCTTTAACTCAGTTTCATAGTCACAGTTTATTCAAATATTCCATACATGCAAAAGAAACCTAAATAGAATTAGAATACCAGAATATTAGAATTCCACATGGAAAATAATTCTCTATTTAAAATATCCTATCAATACAATAATGTCAAAAACAATTCATATAAAGCATGGCATTTTTTCATGGAGATAGTTTAAATTCATTATCTCTCTGCTTAGCTTTAAATTCATTATCATCTCTGGAGACTAGGACTAAGCATGACTTCCAAATTAAGAGACAAAATAAAACTTCTTATTAACTAACTACATGATGGATGTGGATGACATCGAATTATGTGGCTCCACTAAAAACAAATCTCTTGGAAACATTCTCCAGTGATATTAAAATGTCATTTTAATTGGACAACTCAATAATACAATATATACCATAGAGAAAAGGCTTGAAGCTTGAAGTTGAAGGTCACATTGAATCAAGGAATTAAGGTGATAGCTACAAATATCTTGATCTTCTCTGGATAAGATATTACAAGTAAAAAAATATCAAGGAGAAGACTGGAGCTGAACATGGTGGGAGACTTGCTGGCATTCTGAAATCAAAGATGAATGAGAAGACATTCTTAAAAAATTAATATAAGCAAAATCAATGCACATTTAGAGTTGTAAAATATGGAAATAGATTTGGAAAGCATCTTAACAAAAACCTCATGCAAAATTAAAGATAGGTCACAGCACCCTAAGGCAATTACAAAAAATTAGCATTTTCATGCTTAAAAGGAGTAAAAGGATTGATAGAAATTTATAGAGTACATAATAAATTAGTCAAAAACATATCTAAATACTTCTGAAATAAATAGACATTAGTAAACCAAAAAATAGCAAAGGTTTTTAATAACTTAATTTTTGGAGTTATCAAATGGAACTGAAAGTGACATCAATTCTAGAGGGAGACTGAAATGATTGAGATTCAAAAATGGAATCCAAAGGCTCTTGATGGGCAACATCCACAAGAACTTAATGTTTCAGTAGAAAAGCAGCAACCAAATACTGAGTTGTGTTGAACTATTTGCAGAAATTGAGGCAACTATGGCAATTCTCAGGAATTCATTGTCATAAAACTACATAAAGGTTATTCTTAAGGGACCTGGACTTAATGATCAATATACATTATGCAAGATAGCTATAAACCTAGGGCAAGATATCACTGCAGATTTTAAAAATTTAGCATCTAACATGAAATAATCTATGGCTAGACTTATATGCACCAAAAGCTTATTATTTTTCATGGACTAGCAGACAACACATACTCATACTATGAATAGAGATTTCAAAATATTCTGGAAGAAAGGTAATGAGCATTTATATAACACTGACTACATAGTGGGCACTATGCTAAATGTTTTATGTAAATTATCTCATTTAATCCTCACTACAGTCTGTGTTCTTAAGCAATTTACCAATTAATCATAGGAAAGACACAACACATACAAGCATATCTACAGATAAGGCAGACTTTTGAGAAGGGGCTGAATTTAGAAGAAAAAACACCAGACTTTGTAATCAAGAGATTTAGGTGTTCAAATCTTGACTCTGGCATTTCTTATGTGGCCATAGAAAATTCAAGCTTTCTGAGACTCACCTACACATATTTCTGCATATATACACTTGGAATCAGGAAGATTTGGATTCATATTTGGCCATGGTCATTCACTTTAGGGGGTAAGCCTGGAAAAGAACTTTACTTTTGCCTAACATAGTTTCCTCATCTGTAAAATGAGCATAATAACATCGCCTACATTCCAGGGTTACTGAATCAAAAATAAGATCATGTTCATAAAGTGATTTACAAACCTCGAAGTACTATGTAAGAATTTTATTTTCAACACTATTATTGATGTTGTTATTCTTATAGAAAGCCTGTTTTTTTTTTCAAGGCTAGTTCTGACAGTGATAACTATGTATTTTATAAGATATCAACTTGATTAAGGGAAGGAAGCAAGTACATCGCGGATGCTCCATCATTCTCTGTTTCCATGTTAACTGAGCCTATACTAATCAATGAATTGGCAAAGTGCTTTAGTATTCACATTTGCACAGTTGTGTTTCTTATGCTACGTTGTGAGGAAAAGGCTTTGTAAATGCTTTAAATCACCATATTATGCTTAAGTTGAGAGGGTCATAGATTAAGGGTTTAAAGGAATTTTGGAGGCCATCAGATTCAGACCCTTTATTTTACAGATAAAGCCTGGACCAGTCTAATGATTTGTCATCATTAGTAAGTATCTGGGTAGTAAGTGATAAAGCCAGGATACAACTATGGATCTGAATCCAATTCATTTTGCATGTACCAGGTTGCTGCTCTGACAGTAGTTGCCATTGTCATGATATGTGATAGATGAGTTATTCAACTGGTATGCTCAGAGCTCAGAGAAGAGAAAAATCATGACTCCTTGGGGCTGGAGAAGGAAAGCTTCATAAAGGAAGTAGTATTTGAATTAGACCTTGAAGGATGGATAGTATTTTGGTCAAAATGGAATGGGAAGGACATCCTAAATGGAGAAAATGGGAGAAGGAAAAGTGTAAGGTTTTAACTCAGTTCTTTATCCCTTTCTTCTAAGTTCTAACACTAACTTTTTGAAGGATCTTGGTCTCCAGTTTGATACCTAAAGACAATTCTAAAAGACTCATGATGGAAAATGCTCTTCACATCCAGAGAAGGAATTATGGAGTCTGAATGCAGATTGAGGCATATTAATTTTGTTGTTTTTTTTTCTTTCGTAGTTTTTCTCTTTTGTTTTGATTCTTCTTTCACAATATGACCAATATAGAAATATGTCTAGTAGTACTATATATGTATAACCTATATCAGATTGATTGCCATCTTGGGGAGCCATGAGGAAAAAATAGAAATAAAAATATAATAAAAATAAATGTCAAAAACTAATAAATAACTTTTTTAAAAGAAATAAAGGTACTTCACCATCTCTAGGGGCCCAGTAGTGTTTTTGTTTTTGTTTTTGTTTTTGTTTTGCTCATAATAAGTGCTCATGATAGTTAAAATGAATGAACTAACAAATGCATAACTAAAATTCATGTGTATAAAGGAATAGACTTTATCCAGTGTTAAGTTACCTCCATCAGCTTGGATGGCTCTGAGTCTGATGAGCAAGCAAGGATTCAGTAGCTGGAGCAGTATCTAGACGGTGAGCTGTGTTTGGATTTGTTACCTGATGAGATCTTCAAAGGAAACCAGGCAGCTGTGCTCCCCCCAGCTCCTCTTGTTTACTCCTGATGGCAACTTTCAACTAGCAAAGAAACATTGGAATCTGCTCCTCCAAGCCCCTTTCCTTCTGTTTACAAACTCCATGGCAAGAAGGAATTTGGGGGTGATAAAACAGACGCTGGGCAGACCTGCTGGGAGGCAGACCAAGACATCCAAATGCACAATCCTGCTTCAAGGTTTATGTTGGCAGGGAGGCGGAAGCTGGAGAAATCCAAATCTGGGTTGTTTTTCTTTCTGCATTGAAATCACACAGGCACGCATGGCCCCAGCACTTCCAGCTGGTTCGGGAAATCTTTGCTGCTACGCTTCTACAAATCAGGGACCTTTTCTTTCTTGCCTTTCATTGTCCACGAAGCCGTGCACATAGTAGGAGCTCCAAGCACACTTGATGAAGGTTTGAGTCTGATTCCAGTAATCCCGTGCGATCCTCTTCCCATGGCTGTTAGTCAAGGCAGATCCATACAAGGCTAATATCCAACTCCTAAACTTCTGAGAACTATAATGATCCTTTTGCTTGTGCAAGAGATACTCAACAACCTGATCATTTACACCAAACCAAAGTGTTTATTAGCATTGAAATGCAATGTTTCAATTACTTCACATGAAGACGTTATCAACTTTGATTCTGTTTTTTAAATTTTTTTCGAAGCTGCTGGGAATAACATAACCTATAGGCCTATTTCCTCTGGATAGACTCATTTATTAGTGATTTCAAGGATCTAGTACCTGCTATCTCTTTATTTCCATTATATAACTTTTTAAAAAGAGTAGCACCTATCTTGGAATCACAGAAGAGAAATAGAATGGAAGAGATCTTAGAACATTGATCATAGAATTTTAGAGCCATAAGGAACCTACCCTAGGCTCCTTATTTTGCAGATTGGAAAAACTGAGGTCTTGAGAGAAGAAATAATATATATTAATTCATAAAACTAGCTAGAGAAAGAGTTGGAACTTCTATGTCTCAACTACTTCAATTCAATAAGCATTTATTAAGCTATTAAACTCCTGGGCTCTGTACCCAGTAGGAGTTTAATAAAAATTGTTAACTGACTGGCCTGGGGATCTGAGCTCATCTGGGGAGTTGTGATCCTTAGAAAACTAACATCTTTAAAACCGATCAAAATGAATGGACAAGAGTGACCTCACCTCAGCATGTGTTGGATCCCAACACACTGGAGGCTTGTTAAAGTTAATTGGCTTGTATTCAGTGACCCATTCCACCAGACCCCCTTTAAAGACTCACTGGCCTCTCTAGGGCCACCCGAGTACAGCATTCCTATGTGCTTAGGTGACTGGTCCAATAGTGACTTCATTCCAATTGATTAACTAGGTGTTATTTTAAATTTCTTCATACGATGTGATGGGAGATTAGTTGGCACCTGGGAATTACAGTCATCCCTAAGAGTGCTGGACTAACAGAAGGGAGGGAAAGTACGGGTAAAAGTTATGGATAAAGCCCTACTCCTCCACTTTTGTCGTTGAAATTAATTGAGCAATTTTTTACTACAGCAAATTCCCCTTCCACAATTATATTTGGCTAAGATTTCTTTAAAGATGAATTTGCATTATCTGAGCATTTGCTGGCTGGTAGGGACAAGGGGATGGGGTGGAGAACAATGTGGAAAGTTGCATGGGTAGTGCTTGCTGGTAGGAGAAGCTAACCCAGGATTCAAAATTGGCAATGGCTAACACTCAAAGTAAATTGTTTCCATCTATCCACCTTTCTCTTCTCCAGACAACTGTGTTCTGGAGTATAATGGAGGTCTGGCATGAAGTACAACTTCTGTGTTAGAAATTCATCTATCTGCATGAAATAGTGACACTTCCAGAGTCCAGTTATCTTTCAGAAGCATATCAGTTTAAAAAATGAGGGCTTTTTGTATTCATAGAAAGATCTTTGAGAACCCAAAAGGCTGGAAAATGTATAATATCCTAGGCAGTACTTAGAAAAAAAAGGCCATAGGGAATCAGGAAAAATAGGGACTACTTCTGAACTTTGGTCAGAGATCTTTCTCCTGTATTCCTTCCTTCTGTCCTCTTTCTTTCTTTCTTCTTTCTTTTTTCTCTTTCTTCCTTTCTCTCTTTCTTCCTTCCTTTCTCTCTTCCTTCTTTTCTCCCTTCCTTCCTTCATTCCTCCCTCCTTCCCTTTTTCTTTTCTTCCTTCTTTCCTCCCTCCCTCCCTCTCTTTCTTTCTTTTTTCCTGATCAAGAGAAAGAATTGAAGATACTAAATGAAACAGAGATGTATCAGAGGATATAGGGAATTGGCATTTATAAGCACCTACTGTGTCTCAGGCACTGAACTAAATGCTTTGCAAATATTATTTCATTTGGTCTTCAAAATACTCCTAAAAGTTAGATCCTCTTAATACCTCCATTTTACAGTTGAGAAAACTGAGGCAAACATAGGTTAAGAGACCTGCTCAGGATTATATAGCTAATAATTATTATATTTAAGATCTGAATTCAGGACTTCCTGATTCAAGGCTCAGCACTCTTGTCTACTCCACTATCAGGTGATGGTGGATGGAAACATGGAAGGCAACATAATCTGAAAAAAATCTTTGTACTTCTCCACTTCTATTCCTTTGCAGAGTGTGTTCCCATATCTAGAATGCCCTCTGTTCTCACCTCTGCCTCTTAAAATCTCTAGCCTTCAAGTGCTCAAGTGCTACCTCCTACATGAGAACTTTCCTGATTGCCCTATTATTATCTATCCTCCACTTGAAATTGTTTCGTATTTAGTTTCTATTTATTATCTAAGTACCTGTTGTTTCCCTGAGGACAATGTAAGTTTCTTGAAGAAAAAACCTTTAAAGAATTTGATAAAATAATAGGAAAATTCATTTGAGAAAACAAAATATTAAGAATATAGAAAAGAATATCAAAGAAAATGATGAAATGAAAAAGGGGAGTGGGAAATAGCTCTTCCAGACCTCAAATTATATTGTAATTTATCAGTCATCAAAACCATGGTTATAAACTAGATAGATCAGTGAAAAAGAGTAGAAAAGAATGAATGAGAAACAATGGGATTCAATAATCTACTGTTTGATAAATTGGGAAGCATAAATTGCCTAAGAGAAAACTCCTTATTTGATTCATTGTGCTGGGAAAACTGGAAAGCAGATGAAAGAAATTAGGCACCTACATCTTATACCATATTCCATGATACATTCTAAATGGACACTTGACCTTAATATTTAAGATCATACTATTAAATAAATTAGAAAAGAATTAAATTATCTCTCTCTCACAGCTGTGGGTAGGAGATGTATTCTTAATCAAATGAGATAGCATGAATTACAAAAGATAAAGAAGATCACTTAGATCATGTTAAACTGAAAAGCTTTTAACCAAAGTAAGTAAGAAACTGGCTAAATGAGGGAGGAAAAAACAAAAACAAGAAACAAAAAAACAACTTTCTCTGATAAGGTTTGATACCAAGATATATAAGTCCCCCCCATATATATAATATGTATATATATATAATATGTATATATATATATATATATGTAACTATCAGTCTCTCTTTGTCTTTGTCTCTCTGTCTCTTTCTCTGTCTCTCTCTCTTTTGAGAGATATAGATAAAATACAGCTAAATCTATAGATACAAATTTATATATATATGTAAAATATATTTATATTTATAGATATATTTATTTATATATAATATATAACTATAGATTATATATAGGCAAATATAGCTACATAGATATTCACATAGTTATAAATTGACATAGCTATATTTGTAGAGAACTAATATAATTAGATATTTATATATCTACATATATAGAACTCATTTATAGAGGTATTAACAGATAGAGAGCTATATCTATCTATCTATTTACCTAGATGCACTTCCCAAAAGATAAGTTATAAGAATATGAACAAACTGGTCTTAAAGAAGAACCGCAATATATTCACAAACACAAGAAAACATGTTCCAAATCACTAAAAATAAGAGAAATGCAAATCAAAACATCTTTACCTCAAACCCTTCAAATTGTATATGTATTCATGTATATATATTTATTTTGTATATATCTGCCCATTATGGAGTAACTCAGTGGGATTCCTGTCCAAGTGCATAATTTTGAAAATATTTTCTTCACATAATTGTTTTGTGAAGAGTGGGGGTGGGGTCAAAGTCAATCTCTTTTGAATGACCATGAATCACATCAAATAGTGATCCTGTGCTCAATGTCCTTAGCACAGTGTCCTCTGCAAAGCACAGAGCATTTGGAGGACCAGATCATTTATATAGGATGTTCTTCCATGGAAATTTGGTGCAGGAAAGAATCTTCCACAACCCTGGGAAGCATGTGCTTCTCTCTTATAAGTCTCAATTGATAGTGATAATCAAAGGATTATTAGACCAAGTTTTCTTTGTGTTTATATCTATCAAAGAAACATATAATCTTAACTTTTACAAGGAGTTGTCTTCTTGGAAAAGGGTGTGTTTTACCTTTCAGATTGCATTTTGTTTTGTTAAGTCAAATAAAATCTTTGAATTATATAATCTAAAGTTACTGGAGTCTGGTTTTAAAAACTCTTAAAGTTCTGCTACAGAGCAGGAAAAAAAAAAGATTAAAATTGTCTTTAATTCTCTTTTTTTTTTCTTTCAGGAAGATTCTGAATAAATCTTTGACAATTTTTCTGGTTGAAATATGTAGCAGGAACTTATGATTTTTTTCTTTTTAGGAACTCTTAATGTCCCCAAAGCAATTGTAGATGCTCTTAGACTCCTAGACAACTTTTGATAAATTTCTCTCAAGCCTCCCTTGAGAAATAGCCTCTCTCCTTATGTAATTTTTAAAATAATAGTAATAATAAATATAATGTAATAAATAATAACCTAATAATAAAACAGTTTCCATTTCTATGGGCTTTAAGTTTATAAAGTACTTTCCCCATGATAATACTATGAAATTGGGGCATATAATCAGTATTATTCCAATTTTATAAAGAAGGAGACTGAGACACAGAAGTGAAGTCACTGGTCCAAGATAAACACAGTCAAGTTACAGTCTGGATCTGAACCTGGGTCTTAAGGTACTCAGTCCAGTGATTTTTCTACCACTCACCACAGTAGTCCCAGAAAAGGAGGATTCCCAGTTGCAATGAGTTAATTGGGAAGGTATTTGAAATCATTAGCATCAATGAAGACTAGATGTTACTGAGATACCCAACTCTGTGCCAGTAAACTCTATGTCACCTGGGGTTTCAGAATCAGAGCCTTTAACCAGCTCCATTTTCTTCATTCCATCTGCAGGTTTCCAAGTCAACCCACTCTGGGGACAGAAGAAAAAAATGCATTTTTTTTTTTTGCAAGGAGATATATGGACATTCCCAAAGGATATAACTATTCAAGGTGATTGAGACAGGAGAACTAGATTCTTGAAGATTTAGGGGTAAGGATTTTTACTGCTTAGGCTGTGGTTGTCTGGAATCAGGACTGACACCCCCCTCCTAGCCACACACTGCTTCTTTGTGTAAAGAGAAGGACAAAGATCCCCATGGAGGTCACTTAAAATTCCAATACAATTATTCCCCTCTCTTCTCCTCCTACACAAGCCATAGGGCAAGGATGGAAACAGAAAACCCAGAATCCCAAGCATTCTACTCAAACCAATGCCAAAAAACAAAATTTCCCTAGAAGTGCAGGTTAAAAAAAGAAGAAATACATTTTTCTCTATATATCACTTAGGGTCAGCTTGCTTCCTGATTCTTCTATATGTGTGCCTGGGCAGGTACACACATCCTGATGCTGCCTGGGCCTGTCCTGAGAAGGGAGATTGGGAACCAACATTATGAGAGCAAGATAGAGACTCTGGTCCCCAGGGCCAACTTAAGGCCAACTTACCAGCTGTATGAAGTTAGGCTTCCTCTTAAGCTTTATAAAATATTTTCCCCATAATTACCCTGTGAAATTGGGAAATACAATCAATAGCATCCCAGTTTTATAGAGGAGGAGATTGAGGTATGTCAATATGAATATCTATATTCATAGATATATATCTATATGAATAACTACCTATATAGCTATATTTTATTTATATATAATCTGCAGTTATGTATATATCTAAATAAATATATCTATAGATATAGACATGGTTATATTTTACATATATAAATTTGTATCTATAAATTTAGCTGTATTATTTTATCTATATTTCTCAAGAGAGAGAGACATAGAAAGAGACACACACAGAGAGACAGAGAGAGAAAGTGAAATCACTAGCCCAACTTCACATAGTCAATGTCAATGTCTGGATTTGGACCTGGGACTCATGGTACTCGCTCCAGCTCTCTTAGACTGAACTAGATCCTGGTTTTCTCACTTACAAATTAAGGAGATTGAAAAAGATGATCCTCTAAGAGACCTTCCAGCACTAAGAGGTAGGGGAATGTATTGTAAACAGCACTAAATTTGAAGTCAGAGCCCTGGGTTCTAATCCTAGTTTTGAGAAGTATTAGCTGTGTGGGCAAAATCCTTAGCCTACCTTATTTTCTGCTTCTTGCTCTATAAAATGGAGACATTTGTACCTGTACTAACTACCTCATAAGACGGTTGTAAAGAAAATTCTTTGTAAATTCTAAGAAATGTGAACTGATAATATCAATTAATCAGTCCACAAGCATTTATTAAAGTCTAATATACATCAGTCACTATGTTAAGTAATGGGGATACAAATTAATTTTTTAAAATTGACTTCTCTCAATATACTTTCATTCTAATGAGGAGGATAGCCTGTACATAAATGGGTAATTACAAGATAAAGGCAGAGTCCATGCAAAGTAGCCATAGAAGGGAAGGTATAGTACTGGCAGGGAAGATAGGTTCAGGAAAACAGAAAATGACATTTAAATCAAGTCTTTGAAGAAAGCTCTATTTTTTTTTTTAATTAGAGTATGAGTTATGATCCTTAGCTGAGAGGATGGGAGGTGAGGTAAGGATGCTTTGGGAGGCTTGAGAAGGTGGTGGTGATGATGATGATGATGATGATGATGATGATGGTTTTGATGGTGATTATCATTATAATGATGATTTTTAAATTAATTTTATAATTATAACATTTTTGACAGTACATATGCATAGGTAATTTTTTAAAACATTATCCCTTGTATTCCTTTCTTTTCTGAATTTTTCCGCTCCTTCCCTCCACCCCTTCCCTAGATGGCAGGCATTCCCATACATATTAAATATCATATAGTATATCCTAGGTTCAATATATATGTGCAGAACCGAATTTTGTTGTTGTTGTTGCAAAAAAAGAATTGGATTCAGAAGGTATAAATAACCTGGGGAGAAAAACAAAAGATGCTAACAGTGTACATTCATTTCCCAGTGTTCCTTTTCTGGATGTAGCTGATTCTGTCCATCATTGATCAATTGGAATTGGATTAGCTCTTCTCTATGTTGAAGATATCCACTTCCATCAGAATACATCCTCATACAGTATTGTTGTTGAAGTGTATAATGATCTCCTACTTCTGCTCATTTCACTCAGCATCAGTTCATGTAAGTCTCTCCAAGCCTCTCTGTATTCCTCCAGTTGGTCATTTCTTACCGAACAATAATATTCCAAAACATTCATAAACCATAATTTACCCAACCATTCTCCAATTGATGGACATCCGTTCATTTTCCATTTTCTAGCCACTACAAAAAGGGCTGCCACAAACATTTTGGCACATACAGGTCCCTTTCGCTTCTTTAGTATCTCCTTGGGATATAAGCCCAGTAGTAGCACTACTGGATCAAAAGGTATGCACTTTTTGATAACTTTTTGGGCATAATTCCAGATTGCTCTCCAGAATGGTTGGATTCTTTTTTTTTAATTTTTTTAATTCATTTTTCCAAATTATCCCCTCCCTCCCTCCACTCCCTCCCCCCGATGGCAGGTAATCCCATACATTTTACATGTGTTACAATATAACCTAGATACAATATATGTGTGTAAATACCATTTTCTTGTTGCACATTAATTATTAGCTTCCAAAGGTATAAGTAACCTGGATAGATAGACAGTAGTGCTAACAATTTACATTCACTTCCCAGTGTTCCATCTCTGGGTGTAGTTATTTCTGTCCATCATTGATCAACTGGAAGTGAGTTGGATCTTCTTTATGTTGAAGATTTCCACTTCCATCAGAATACATCCTCATACAGTATTGTTGTTGAAGTGTATAGTGATCTTCTGGTTCTGCTCATTTCACTCAGCAACAGTTGATGTAAGTCTCTCCAAGCCTCTCTGTATTCCTCCTGCTGGTCATTTCTTACAGAGCAATAATATTCCATAACCTTCATATACCACAATTTTCCCAACCATTCTCCAATTGATGGACATCCATTCAACTTCCAGTTTCTAGCTACAACAAAAAGAGCTGCCACAAACATTTTGGCACATACAGGTCCCTTCCCCCTCCTCAGTATTTCTTCGGGATATAATCCTAGTAGGGATATTGCTGGGTCAAAGGGTATGCACACTTTGATAACTTTTTGGGCATAGTTCCAAATTGCTCTCCAGAATGGCTGGATTCTTTCACAACTCCACCAACAATGCATCAGTGTCCCAGTTTTCCCACATCCCCTCCAACATTCATGATTATTTGTTCCTGTCATCTTAGCCAATCTGACAGGTGTGTAGTGGTATCTCAGAGTTGTCTTAATTTGCATTTCTCTGATCAATAGTGATTTGGAACATTCTTTCATATGAGTGGAAATAGTTTCAATTTCATCATCTGAAAATTGTCTGTTCATATCTTTTGACCATTTATCAATTGGAGAATGGCTTGATTTCTTATAAATTAGAGTCAATTCTCTGTATATTTTGGAGATGAAGCCTTTATCAGAACTTTTAACTGTAAAAATGTTTTCCCAATTTGTTACTCACCTTCTAATCTTGTTTGCATTAGTTTTGTTTGTGGAAAACCTTTTTAATTTGATGTAATCAAAATTTTCTATTTTGTGATCAATAATGATCTCTAGTTCTCCTTTGGTCACAAATGCTTTCCTCCTCTACAATTCTGAGAGGTAAAGTATCCTATGTTCCTCTAATTTATTTATGATCTTGTTTTTTATGCCTAAATCATGGACCCATTTTGATCTTATCTTAGTATGTGGTGTTAAGTGTGGGTCCATGCCTAGTTTCTGCCATACTAGTTTCCAGTTTTCCCAGCAGTTTTTGTCAAATAATGAATTCTTATCCCAAAAGTTGGGATCTTTGGGTTTGTCAAACACTTTATTCACTATCTTGTCCTGTGAACCTAACTTATTCCACTTATCAACTAGTCTATTTCTTAGTCAATACCAAATAGTTTTAGTGACTGCTGCTTTATAATATAGTTCTAGATCAGGTACAGCTAGATCACCTTCATTTAATTTTTTTTTCATTTCTTCCCTTGAAATTCCTGACCTTTTGTTCTTCCATATGAATTTTGTTGTTATTTTTTCTAGATCATTAAAATAGTTTCTTGAGAGTCTGATTGGTATAGCACTAAATAAATAGATTAGTTTAGGGAATATTGTCATCTTGATTATATTCGCTAGGACTATCCAAGAGCACTTAATGTCTTTCCAATTATTTAAATCTGACTTTATTTTTGTGGCAAGTGTTTTGTAATTTTGCTATATAATTCCTGACTTTCCTTTGGTAGATATATTCCCAAATATTTTATACTATCAACAGTTATTTTTAATTGAATTTCTCTTTGTATCTCTTGCTGTTGGATTGTGTTGGTAATGTATAAAAATGCTGAGGATTTGTGTGGATTTATTTTGTATCCTGCAACTTTGCTAAAGTTCTGAATTATTTCTAATAGCTTTTTAGCAGAGTCTTTGGGGTTCTCTAAGTATATCATCGTATCATCTGCAAAGAGTGTTAGTTTGATTTCCTCATTTCCTACTCTAATTCTTTGAATCTCTTTTTCAGCTCTTATTGCCAAGGCTAGTGTTTCTAGTACTATATTGAATAGTAATGGTGATAGTGGGCAACCTTGTTTCAGTCCTGATCTTACTGGGAAAGGTTCGAGTTTATTGCCATTACATATGATGTTTACTGACGGTTTTAAATATATGCTCCTGATTATTTTAAGGAATACTCCATTTATTCCTGTACTCTCAAGTGTTTTTAGTAGGAATGGATGTTGGATTTTATCAAATGCTTTTTCTGCATCTATTGAGATGATCATATGGTTTTTGTTAATTTGGTTATTGATATAGTCGATTATGCTAATAGTTTTCCTAATATTGAACCAGCCCTGCATTCCTGGTGTAAATCCCACTTGGTCATAGTGTATTATCCTGGGGATGATTTTCTGTAGTCTTTTTGCTAATATTTTATTTAAGATTTTAGCATCAATATTCATTAGGGAGATTGGTCTATAATTTTCTTTCTCTATTTTCAGCCTACCTGGTTTAGGTATTGGTACCATGTCTGTGTCATAAAAGGAATTTGGTAGGACCCCTTCAATCCCTATTTTTTCAAATAGTTTTATATAGCATTGGAGTTAGTTGTTCTTTAAATGTTTGGTAGAATTCACATGTAAATCCATCTAGTCCTGGGGATTTTTTCTTAGGGAGTTGGTTAATAGCATGTTCTTTTTCTTTTTCTGAAATGAGACTATTTAGACTTATTTACTTCTTCCTCTGTTAATTTGGGCAAGCTATATTTTTGAAGGTATTCTTCCATTTCATTTAAGTTATCAAATTTATTGGCATACCATTGGGCAAAGTAGCTCCTAACTATTGTTCTAATTTTCTCTTCATTAGTGGTGAGTTCTCCCTTTTCATTTTTAATACTAACAATTTGCCTTTCCTCTTTCCTTTTTTAAATCAGATTTACTAAGGGTTTGTCTATTTTGTTGGTTTTTTTCATAGAACCAACCCTTAGTTTTATGAATTAATTCAATAGTTTTTTTACTCTCAATTTTATTAATCTCACCTTTTATTTTTAGAATTTCAAATTTTGTGTTTGTCTGGGGTTTTTTAGTTTTTTCCTTTTCTAGTATTTTTGGTTGTAAGGCCAATTCATTGACCTTTTCTTTCTCTATTTTATGCAAGTAGGCCTCTAGAGATATAAAACTTTCCCTTATTACTGCTTTGGCTGTATTCCACACATTTTAGTATGATGTCTCATTATTGTCATTTTCTTGGGTGAAGTTATTAATTATGTCTATGATTTGCTGTTTCACCCAATCATTCTTTAGTATGAGATTATTTAGTTTCCATATTGAATGTAATTTTAATTGCATTGTGGTCTGAAAAGGATGCATTTACTATTTCTGCCTTACTGCATTTGATTTTGAGGTTTTTATGTCCTAGTATATGATCAATTTTTGTATAGGTTCCATGAACTGCTGAGAAGAAAGTGTACTCCTTTCTGTCTCCATTTAGCTTTTGCCAAAGATCTATCATATGAAACTTTTCTAGTATTCTATTTACCTCTTTGACTTCTTTCTTATTTATTTTGTGGTTTGATTTATCTAATTCTGAGAGTGCAAGGTTGAGATCTTCCACTATTATAGTTTTGCTGTCTATTTCTTCTTGCAGCTTTCTTAATTTCTCTATTAAGAATTTAGATGCTGCACCACTTGGTGTGTATATGTTTAATATTGATATTGCTTCATTATCTATGCTACCCTTTAGCAAGATATAATGCCCTTCCTTATCTCTTTTAATTAGATCAATTTTTGTTTTTGCTTGATCTGAGATGAGAATGGCTACCTGAGCTTTTTTGGTTTCACCTGAGTCATAGTAGATTCTGCTCGACCCTTTTACTTTTATTCTGAATGTATCACCCTCTTTCAGGTATGTTTCCTGTAAACAACATATACTAGATTCTGACTTTTAATTCAGTCTGCTAACTGCTTCCTCTTTATGGGGGAGTTTACCCCATTCACATTTATGGTTAGAATGACTAATTCTATATTGCTTGCCATTCTGTTAACCCCTGCTTATGCTTTTCTCCTTTCCTTCCCTCTTACCCCCCTCCCCAGTATTAAACTTGTGAGCACCACTTGCTTTTCACAGCCCTCCCTTTTTAGTATCTCTCTCCCACCTTAAAGTTCCTCTTCCTATTTTACCCCTATTCCTCACAATTTTTGTATTCCCTTCCCCTTAGCTTACTCCTTCCCTCTCACTTTTCAATGAAGTGGAAGAAGTTTCAAATCAAATCAAATATGTCTACTGATACACACTATGTTCATGCCCCTCCTTTCTTTCTCTCAGATATAATAGGTTACCTTTGCCTCTTCATGAGATGTAGTACCCTTTTTATGATATAATTTCCTTTCACTCTAGTTTCTAGGACAAATTATACACGTGTTCTTAACATATCTTTATGGCAAAAATATAGTTCTCAAGATTTCTTTTTGCCTTTTTAGAGATCTCTTGAGTTCTGCATTTGAAGATAAAACATTTTGTGTAGATCTAGTTTTTTCATCAAGAATAGATGGAATGCATTTATTTCGTTAAATGTCCATCTTCTTCCCTGGAAAAGGATGGTTAATTTTGCTGGGTAAGTTATTCTTGGCTGCATACCAAGTTCCTAGCCTTTCAGAATATCACATATTCCAGGCTCTTCGTTCCTTTAATGTGGATGCTGTTACATCCTAGGTTATCCTTATTGTGGCTCCTCCATATCTGAATTGTTTTTTTCTAGCAGCCTCCAATATTTTTTCCTTTGTCTGATGGTTCTTGAACTTGGCAACTATATTTCTTGGCATTTTGATTTTAGGGTCCCTTTCAGTAGGTTGATCGATGAATTTTTTCAATGTCTATTTTACCCTCTGTTTCTAAAACATCTGGGCAGTTCTTTTTGATAATTTCCCGGAAAATATTGTCCAGGCTCTTTTTTTCCTCACATTTTTCAGGGTGTCCGATTATTCTCAAATTGTCTCTCCTGGATCTGTTTTCCAAGTCTGTTGTCTTTCCAATAAGGTACTTGACATTCTTTTCAATTGTTTCATTTTTCTGGTTTTGCTTGACTACTTCTTGGTTTCTCCTTGAATCATTCATTTATGCTTGTTCGAGTCTAAGTTTCAATGATGTATTTTCTTCACTGACTTTTTTTTATATATTTTTGTAATTGTCCAATTGAGTTTTTATCTTCTATGGAATTTTTTTCCATTTCATCAATTTTATTTTTTAGAGAGCTGTTTTCTTTTTCCAACTCACTAATCTTGTTTTCCTTGGAGCTGTTTACCTTTTCCAATTCACTAATTTTGTTTTTCAATGATTTGATTTCTTTATCCACTCTGTCTTCAAATGCATGGGATGACTTCTCCAGACTCTCTTGCCAAGCTTCCCTTTCCTTTTCCCATTTCTCTTCTAGCTCTCTTGTGAGAGCCTTTTTGATTTCCTCTATGAGACTTTTGTGTATTGAGGAGCAGATCAAATCCCCTTTAGGGGATTCCTCTGGAGACAATCTGCTTTTGGTCTCCTCAGTATTTGAAGTCTGCTCTCTCTCCATACAGCAGCTGTCAATGGTTAGAGCGCTTTTAAATTTTTTGTTTATTTTGTCAGAGAGGGAATTGAAGAAAACAAATTGATAAGAGAAACAATTGGTCTGTTTTTTGGGGGGGATGGGGCTGGATGGTGTTACCGGGCTTGTTCTACAGACTGAGGGAGACAGCAATGAGGCACTAACAGGACAGTGATGGCTGTGCTCTGAGGCTCTGAGAACGCACTGAGTCACTCCAAGTGGGGGTGGTGGTGACTGGGTCCAGAGACGCTAGTTTTCCAGGGTTTTATTCTTTACCTCCGGTGTTTACACCTTCTCTGCTGCTCCTGGCTTGCTGCCAAGACGGAATATCCACACTGGGGTAAAGGTTGTTTTGCAGAAACGGAGGAGATCGCACTCCTCCCCCCTCCAGTCTGAGCAGTGTGAGCTGCCTGCCTCGCTCTTGCTACTTGCCCTCAGCCTGCGCCCAGTCTGTTCATCCCCTCCCCTGAGCAAACATAAACCTTTTCTGGTGAATTTCAAGGATGTCTTCTGTTGGTGATTATTTGTGGGTTTTTTTTTTTTTTTTCCAGCCAAGCATTAATTCCGAGGCTTGTCATGAAGTAAATTCTGAGAGAAAATGCGGAACTCAAGCAGCTGTCTGCCTCCATGCCGCTATCTTGGCCGGAAGTCTATAATGATGATTATTCTAAAAGGCAATTAGAGACCAAGATAGGATGATGACAATAACTTTTCCATTGCTCCTTATGGACAATCCTGGAGAGAAGTTGGGACTGAAAATTCTAAGAGATAGAGGTGAGGAGGGAAGAGAAACCTATGCATGTGGATCAGACAGATCAAATGCACAGAGATAGGAGATGGAATATGGTATTGAGCAATGACAAATAGATCAATTTAGACAAAAACAAAAAACAGCATGTGCATTATGTGTAGTGAGATTGAAAAGAGAGGAAAAGGCCAAGCTGTGAAGAGTTTTAAAAACCAAAGAGGGGGTTAAATTTTATCCTAGAGGTAGTAGAGAACAATTGGAGTTTATGGAGTATACTTTAGGAAGATCATTTCATCAGCTCTATGGAAGATGTTTTATTGTGAAAAAGGACAGCAGGAAAACAATTAGAAAGCTATTACAATAGTCTAGGCAAAAGGTAATGAAGTCTTGAGCTAGAATGCTGCCTGTGTGAATGCAAAGAAGGGGATATATATATATATATATATATATATATATATATATATATATATATATATGTATATACACACATATACATGTATCTACATATATACATACATTCACACACACACGTGTGTGTGTGTGTGTGTGTGTGTGTGTGTGTGTAAGATGGCATAAAAGCAAAATTTAACAACTAGATATAGGGGGTGAATGAGAGTAAGGAGTTAAGGATAACAATGAGATTGCAAGCCTGAGTGACTGGAAGCATGGTATTACCTTTAATGGTAATAGGAAAAGTGGGGGGAAAGATGGGAGAGGTTTAGAAATTGGTTTCTATTTTGGATATATTGAGCTTGAGATGTCTATAGAATAACCAGGTGAAATATCTGATAGGTAATTTGTGATATGGAATTGTCACTTAAGACAGAGTGAGTAGGGTTAGACATAAAAATCTTCATAGAGATGATAATTAACTTTTGGTCCTGATGAGATTACCAAGTATAAAAATGTAGAGAGAAAAGAGAAGAGGGTGTAGGTCAGAGTTTGAGGAGAATATCCAAATTAGTTTAATGAAACTATTCATTCATTCATATCATCAAGATTCTGAGGAGAAACAAGAGAAAGTAGAGTGTCAAAACCCAGAGAGGAAAAGATATGCAGTACAAAGTAATCAACAATGTAAAATGATGCAGAAGGGTTGGGATGGGTGAGGATTAGAAAAAAGTCATTAGATTTGGCAATTAAGTGATTATAGGTAACTTGAAGAGAGCTTAAGTTTGAAGCTATAAAATGTTTCAGTTGAATGACAACATCAGAAGTCAGAGGAAAGGATTTAGAAGAGAAGGGAAGAGCTAGCAGAAAAACAATGTACATTTTTAGAGATTTTTAGCCAGGAGGGAAGGAGTGATATGGGAGGTCAATATTTTGTGGGGAACATAGAATGTAATGAGATTTTTTTTAAGGATGGGGGAGACATGAATATATCGTAGGAATCAGAGGAGGAATAGGACAGAATTTATGAGAGAAGATGGGAGGGGATGGGATTCAGTCAGGGAGTTGTCTTTATAAAAGAGAAAGACCATCTATTCATTAGAGCCTGCAGAAAAAGAGATTTTTTTAGGGAATGATTTCAAAATAATGCAAGAGGAGATGATAGGGAAAAGAAGGAGCTCTCAGAAAATGGTCTCATTTTTTTCAATGGAGTAGAAAAGATGAAAGATGTGATTTCAAGCCTATGGATGGCTTGAGAAAGTAAAGATCATAGATGATGATGATTGATGATGATGACAATCTAAAAGTCAAAAAATGAGTGACCAAGTTAGGATGATTTACAAACTTTTCCATTGGTCCAAAGCTTCAGTATGAGCATCACTGGGGATAGGTTGGGATTGTGTGGCTCACCAAGTGCAGGGCCTTCTTTGCCAGAGTCTCTTACTCACAACATAGGACCTATAACATAGTTCAGTCTTAGAATAAAAGCAGACTGACATATGGTCAGTAGGAAAGAGGGTGAAGGGAGAGGCAGACTGCATTGAGTATGCTATTTCACTTCTTTTAGTTCATATTTCTTTATTTATAGAAAATGGAGAAAATAGTATTTTTATTACTTAGTTGACTAGGTCATTGTGAAATTCAAAAGACAGATTGTATATAGCGTGCTGTGCAAATTTTCAAGCACTCAATAACTGTCAGTTATTTCTAATATAACATATACAATTATTCTTCATTATCATAGGATTTAACAGACAATTCAGTAAATAGATATTAAATACCTGTTACTTGCAAAACAATAGGGATACAAATCCAGAACTTTTTATATTATATAACATTAAAGCTAAGGATAACAAGAGGGAGAATAAACAGAGAGAGAGAGAAAGACAGAGACAAAGAGAGAGACAGAGACAGAGATAGAGACAGAGAGAGAAAAACAGAGAGACAAAGACAGAGACACACAGAGAGAGAGAAGGCGCAAAGACAGGCAGAAGCAAAGAGGAAGACAGAGACAGAGACAGAGAGGAAGAGAAAGAGAAAGAGAATATTTACATCACACTTTAGGTTTGCAAAGTTATTTACATATATAATCATATTCCTGGCTTGCAAAAACCCTGTGAGGTGAGGGCTATTACTATTTTATGAGAAAACTGAAGCTGAGAGAGGTTGTGACTTGTGCAGAGACAACACAATTTGCTAAAATCTGTGGCAGGATTTAAACTCAAATCAAACTGATTTCAAATCCACTATGCCACCAGAGCAAAAAATGGAAAAAAGTAAATAGACAATGCAGAATTGAATTGAATCAGAATATATCATTAATCTCAGTTGTATTTAAGAAATTGTGTAGCACTTTTCAAATTTTTCAAACTTTCACTACTAGAAAATCCCCTCTTTTTTACACAAATATTCTTCCAATGAATATGGCTGAGACTCCAAACACCATGATCCCTCAGAAAAATTACAGGTGACCTAAAGGACAAGAAAAGCTGCATTATGTATAAACAGGCAATGGTGTAGCTCAGGCGAAGTGGTGTAAATTATTCTGCATCTCCTGGACTCTGGGCATTTTATATCTAGAAAAGGAGGTGGGTTCAAAAATAAAGGATGGCAGAATAAACTGGGTGTTGTATTAGGATCATAAAACACTAAAAGACCCAGACAAAGTTTTTCAGCATAGCAGAATGTTATGTTGTCCTTCTAGAAAGCATTTTTATATTGACATGGACAAGAATTTTCTATGGAAGATAAGACAATTTGCACCAGTAGAGGAAATACACCATAAGGATATGAGGTTCTATTGAAGTAATGAATTATAAGAAAAAATAAATTATTTTTTTGTGTGTGTGTGTGTGTGTGTGTGTGTGTGTGTGTGTGTGTGTAGGTTAGGGAGAGCAAGAAATGTTTGCTGTATCTTAAAAAAAATTCAGTTGTTTTCCCTCACTTGACTTGCCTATTTCTCTAACCAGAAGTAAAAACAAATCCAAAGACATTATTAAGCTTTTATCACACGTTGGAAGTTTTGCCAGAAGGCTCCTTGGGAGAAGAAAGAAACATATCCAGGGAATATGGGAAGTAACTAAATCCCAAAAAACATAGCCCAGTGTATGAATAGGGGGCACAGGGAATGCTCGCTGACTTCACAGGGCAATTGGAGCTGATTAACCAGGAAAGACATCTAAGGGAGGACTTCTGAACAGGATTTATAAGAAAGGAGAGACCTGTCATATGAAAATTGGTATAAAAATATGATACCTGGAGATGTGCTTGTCTTGTGCACTAGGCTTAATAGTGCACTGGTAGAGTTACTTCATGATCTGCAGCCCAGATGTGCAACTTTCAAAGGGTTTCCACACAGCCAGACACAGAACTGGGCTGCTCAGAGGTTCCCCCCAGGAGACCTAGGACTTAGCAGAATTCACTTGGGGACCCTGGTGGGTCAATTCGCTGCCAGACCCAACAACTCATCTTCATCGTTTGCCCAGCCTTACATCCCACTAATGATCAGTCCTCATAATGAAGGTATTTTTTGCCCTGCCGAGAGTCACAAGGAGAAAAATTGATTGACAGTGTTATCTGGATTGTAGTAATTAAATCAGGGCAGACAAATCCCTGTTCTCATTATATTTCAGACGTGTCTGAAGCATTAAAAAAAACCCACTACAGGTGAAGAGTGATGACTCTCTTCTTGCAGTGTGTTATGAAAGTAGGAGCCTCTGGACAAATATGAAATATGCTCCTTAGGATAGAGATGATGTCAATTGGGTACACAAAACATATCCAACCAAAGGGTATCTGAATTAAGGAAGGACACTCTTTCAGCTTAGGGATGGACCAAAAGAATATAGCAGATAGATCTTAAAATGACATTAAATAGGAATCACCCAATCTAACTCCCTTCATAGAAAGACCAAATGAATTACTGGATAACATAGACTTTGTATCCAAAACAAAACAAACAAAAAAAAAAAAACAGAGCTTGAATTTGAATTCTCTTTTTTTTCTGCTCTAAATCTAGTGTTCTTGTCACCACAACTTCCCCTGATGCTATCTATACATTTACATCAAAAATGATTCATTAAGCAAAAACTAGTAAATCCAGATTTAAAGAAATAAGTAATTTCTTCCAAATGTATCAAATGGGAAAAATACTCTGTGGTTTTTCATTTTTAAATGCAAAAATGACATCATAAATTCAACAAACAACAGGCTTTTTAATAAAGAATTTTAGTAAATGCTTTAAATAGAGAATTATTGAAAAATATAATTGTTTCAAACCCTGCAAAGGCTGGTTTCCAAAGCAGAGATGGAGTAGTCTGTGAAACTGACTGGTTAGGTTTGCCTGTGAAAGAATGGGGGCAGTGTTTGAGGAGGAGTAGTAAGATCAGGGTGATAGAGCCCCTCAAATAGCACGAGCATATAGTTAAAATTTCAGTGTGAGCATTTACATCTCAGAAATCAGCAAATACCACAAATCAGGGGTTTAATTATTATTATTATGTCCAGACTTAAGTGATGAAGAAAATATTTGTAATGCAGATTAAATTTGAAAGTATGTCTGCAAACAATTGTATTGTTTTTTGGAGATCCTGTTCTTAAGCACGAGTAAGATCCACTTCTAAACTTGACATTTCTTTGAAGCAAGGATCAAGTTATTCTAGTTGAACGCTCTATCCATGAAGAAGCCTTGTGTTTTATTCACTGGAAGATCATGAAGAAAAAACAAAGTTACTGTCATGAAAGGACCTGCTAATTGTGCAAAAATATCCCTACATGTGAAGAAAGAACTCCTTAATCTGAAGAGACATAGGAGGATATGAGAATGTCGTGATATTATGTGACCTAGATATGTACTTACTTTACTCATTCATGGTAGAGAGCAGAAAATCTCAGTTATCTACCATTAATTACTCCAATGAAGGACTTTTTTTCATTATAGTAATAACATAGTAATAATTTCTTTGTAGATCTAAATACAAAATTGTAGCAAAAATTATAATTTTTGTATTAGTTAATATGCATTTGTCTCTCAATTTATTCAAAAAGGAAATGGGTTCTTTACCATAATATCTTCCTTTTTTAAAAATAGCTTTTATTTTCAAAATGCATGCAAAGAAAGTCTTTTCAAAATACATGCAAATCTAATGTTCCAGGCTTTTCTCCTTCACCCCCTTCCCCAGGCAGCAAGCAATCCAATACTGGGAAATGAATGTAAACTGTTATTTTTACCTTCTGAATCCAATTCTTCCTGTGCAACAAAAAATTCGGTTCTACACACATATATTGTATCTAAATTATACTGTAATATATTTAACATATATAAGACTGCTTGCCATCTGGGGGAGGGGGTTGGGGGAGGAAGGGAAAAAATCTGAATAGAAGTAAGTGCAAGGGATAATGTTGTAAAAAATTACCCATGCATATGTACTGTCAAAAAATGTTATAATTATAAAATAAAATAAAAAATTCAAAAAAATAAATAAATAAATAAAATTAAAAAAAGAAAAATATAAAAAAAGAAAAATAGTATATAATGGAGACTCATATATATATAATATATATGAATATAAATAGGAGATCTAAATATCTGTATCACAACTAAAAATCCTACTTTTTTTAAAAAGGCTTTTCTAAACCCTCTTTAATTCTATGATATTCATGTTTTTAATTATTTCCTAATCTGTCCTGCATATAACTTACTTTATATATATATTTGATTGGATGTTGTCTTCCTAATTAGATTGCAAGCTCTTTGTAGGCAGGGATTGGATTTTCCCTTTTTTTTGAATCCCCAGAAAAAAAAAAAAAAAATGTGAGGTTCTTCCACTTATATTTCTACATCCATCCTGGTGCACAAGAAAAAAATCAAATAAAAAAGGAAAAAGAATGAGAAAGAAAAAAATAAACAAGCAAACAACAAAAAGGTGAAAATGCTATGTTGTGATCCACATTCATCCCCATAGTCCTCTTTCTAGATGCAAATGGTTCTATCTATCACAAGTTTATATGAATTGGCTTAAAACACCTCATTATTGAAAAAGAGTTACGTCCATCACAGTTGATCATCACATAATCTTGTTATTGCCGTGTACAATGATCTGGTTCTGCTCACTTCACTCAGCATCAGTTCATGTAAATCTCTCCAGGCCTTTCTGAATTCATCCGGCTGATCATTTCTTATCACATTTTCAATAGAATGAATTTGGAATGTATTGGCCATAGAAACATCTCCCAAACTATCTTTCTGAAATATGGAGAGATGTGAAGTCCCTAATAATAATTAGATGGAATCAAGATTGGTTGAACAACTGGACTTAAAGAATGGTAATTAATGTCTCAGTGTCGATTTGGAAAGAATGAAATGAATCAGGTGACTTTGCTTTGGTCTGTACTATTAAACATGTTAATCAATCATGTCAATTAAAGCATAGAGCAATCAATCAATTAATTAGCCAATAGTTACTTAGTGCCTATTATGAATCAGATACTGTACTAACCATTGGGGATACAGGCAAAATAAGAAAACAACTGCAAGTACAAATACATATCCCTGTCTCAAGCTGTCTCCTCTTCCCAATTTTTCTATTATTAATAAAGGTAGCACCATTCTCCACGTTACCTAAGCTTGAAACCCCTGTGCTATCCTTAACTCCTGACTAACATTCATCCATGTTTCCAAGCCATTGTCAAATCTTGTCATTTCCATCGATTCACTTCTTGCACCACCTGTCCCTCTCTGCCCACTCACACAACCATTACTCTGATTTTTTTTTATTGCTTCTCAGCTACCCTCTACCAGTCTGATGCAAGCCCTTTTTCCTTCATCTCTGGACTTTTATGATAGCCTTCTGGATGACCTTCCTACCTCAAGTCTCTCCCTCCTATGACACATAGGAGGGCTTGAAAAGGAAAATTCACTCAGTTTTATACATGTTGAGTTTGAAACATGGTACAGTCAGTTCAAGAAGTCCAAAAGGCAGTTGGTGATACAATCAATCAATATAAAGCATCTGCTATGTACCTGGCACTGTGCTAAACACTGGAGATGCAAAAAGAAGCAAAAGACAGTTTCTGCTTTTGAGGATCTCAAAATGGGGGAGACAAAAAAAATGCATTTTAAGATGTTATATACAGACAAGATAAATAGGAAATAAAAGAATAAATTAAAATGAGTTGGAAAAGACTTCCTATAGAAGATGAGATATGAGGGCTTGAAGGAAATCAGTAGATGAAGAGAGGATGGAGGTCATTCTAGTGGTGGGAGACAGCCAAAAAATGCCCAGGGTTGAGAAATGGAGCACTTTGTCTATGGACAAGGAGACCAATGTTACCATATTGACGAGGATGTGCCATGTTGGGGAGTAAGGTAGAAGGATATAGAAAAGATAGAAGGGGAAAGGTTAGGATAGAAGGTCAGGAGTTAGACAAATACAGGTTGGAATCATCTGCATAGAAAAGTGATACCTCATAGAAGAAGGAAATAAGTGGGCTTAAGACAGAGCCTTGAGAGATACGGTTAGAGGGTCACTTTTCAAGGGAACATATTTTCTGCAAAATACTAATGAGAATGAGATCTCACTGATTGTCTTCAAGGAAAGGCTGGATAAATACTTCCTAAGGATGTAATAGAAGTGATCCTAGCTCAGGAATGGACTAGGTGGCTTCCTTCCAATCCTGAGAATCTTCAAACTCCATAACTGTTCGTGATTTAAATTTGTTTCATTTCATTTTATTTCCTTTAAGCCCCAGCAAGGTTCATTTGAAAAAGACCTGATCTTTGTCTGGGTTGCACTAAGTGGAAAGAAAAATGGAGGCTCAACTCTGTCTGGTAGCAGTGAAGCTTAGGGAGCTGCCACCTTATTAGAGCTGGTGGTATTTTTATTGGTGGTGTTATGGTGTTAATCCAAGGGTCTAGTGATGTCCTTTTTCTCAGTGGTCCCTTTCTTTACAGCTCTAGCTGCCCAAACCACAAGCCCCCAAACAAAGGGAGTATTTGAGAAGGGGAAAAGGAAAGTTAAGTGAGAGAGAACTCCCATCTCTACCTTCAGCAGATTGGGCTGCCTGTCAGCATATGTCAGCTAACACACCGTGACATTTTCTGTCAGTGACTTTCCTAAGCCTCATTAGTATTTTGTCTCATATCCATGGTAGGCTCTGGAAATCTGTGAACTACTTTGACACAAATCTAAGTGAAGTGGAGGCTGGAGGGTGGTTTCTTGTGTCTACTTGTGGTTTTTAAAACAAATTCCTCGCATCTGGCAGGTCTGCCTTTTACCAGGCAATAGTAGTCTTTTGGCCAAACTCACCTAACACCTAAAAGCCCTGGCTCACTATTCCTCAGTCACTATTTTAATTTTTGCTGACCAAATTTTGGCATAAAATTAACCCTCTGATAATTACCTTATAATTAGGCAGGTGTTCAAGGTCATCAGAGGTGTGGTCACTTGAAGAGGTGATTTCCCTTCCAAGAGCTCCCAGGTACAAGGAAAATGTGGGAGATGGCTTGCATGGTAGCCCTCTCCAATTGCCTTGAGCTCCATGGAGAGGGCTCCAATCAAACCAGGGCCCCTACAAAAGCTCTATAAGCACGTATACAAAGTAAATATACAAAATGAAACATTTTACTTTGTATAAAAGTTCATCTAAGAATTCATAGATTTTTTTTTCCTGGGGGAATTTAAGTTCCTTAAGGACAGACATTTTTTTTCTTTGAATCCTCAGTGCCTGGCACATACCAGGAACTTAATAAATGCTTGTTCAATTGAATGGAATGGACTTTGAGAGTGGATTTAAGAGGGGTTTTTGTTGTTGCTTTTTTTGTTTTGTTTTGTTTTTACAGATAATTACAAAGAACAAGAGGAGAAAAATTGACATTTGGATAGGTTTGAGCAGATGTGCCATGGCAGAACTCAGAACAGGATATAACTAATTTACTGTGTGACTTTGGGCTAGTCCCTTCCCTCTTTCAGGTGTTCAATATCCTACTCTAGAAAATGGTTGGATTGGACCAGATGGTCTTTAAGTCACCTTTCAACTCTAAGATTTTGTACTCAAGTGTAAAACTTGAGTTTTAAGTCAATCAGAAATCCAACAAAATGTGATTTTGAAATAGTCAAGCAAATTGAACTTGAATTATTTAATTTGTACCCAGCTTTTCAAGGGGACACATCTACTCAGTAACACTAATGAGAATATCTAGCATTTATGTAATGTTTTGAGGTTTAAAAGTGTTTTACAAATATTTTCATTTTATCCTCACAAGAATCTTGGGAAGTAGGTGTTATTGTTGTTCAGTTATTTTTTCAGAAGGTCTTTCAGACCTTCTTTGGGGTGTTTTGGGCAAAGATACTGAAAGGGTTTGCCATTTCCTTCTGCAGTTCATTTTACAGATAAGGAAATTGAGTCAAACAGGGTTAAGTGACTTGTTCTGAGTCACATATCCAGTAAATATCTGAGGCTAAATCTAACCTCATGAAGATGTGTCTTCTTGACTTCAGGTCTGATCTTCTATCCATCGTGCCATCTAGCTATTATTATATTTATTTCATAGATGAGAAAAATGAGGTAGATGGAAGCTAAGTGACTTGGATTTTAAGTGTCTCAGCTGCTTCAAATATAGCTATTTTACTTTTTGGTTGAGACAGGGAGGAAGAAAAAGGAAAAATGGCATCATTTGGAAATATTTAAATAGATGTTTTTCTTTCAAATTTGGCTCAAAAGGATGTTTCGTCATCAACATCAATCCAAAATAGCCACAGTTTGCCTCATCAAGGCTTACTTGATCTATGGTACCAGCCAAAGAGGTCCCATATTTGTGTACACTGGGTCTATGGGAGCTGGGGAAGCAAAGGTCTAAGCTTTATACAGAGATACAACTCCCCAGTGACAAATTCCTTGCACACATACTGTTCTATCTCTGCAGTTAGGGCCAAAGGCACATGTAGGTAATGGTCCTGGCAATTGCTGGTAGATTTGAGTTTGCATTCTATTAGGAAGAACAGCTGCCTGCAACTTTGGGGTCTACAGGGTGCAGTCTGTTGGCAAGAGCTGCCTTGAGGGAGGGGAAAACTGGTGTTAAGACTTTCCAGGCAGCTTTCCTGAGTGAAAATCTCTAAAGATGCTATGCCGGATTTTTAGTGTCTTTGAGATTACCAGCCTTCCTGACACCAGGCTGAGAAAATTACAAAATGGGAGAAACAAAGAGGCAAGTTAATCAGAAGGCAAGGGAGAAAGGACCTTCAGATCTGGGAATAGGAGGAAGCCAGGCTGTTGGGGAGGGAAGTGAGGGGGAAGTGGAGAGAGAACTGGGAACATTTCAAAATTCTAGCTTGATAAAGATCTCAGTGCCCCAGAATGATATTATCTTATCCATTTATTTGTCCATTCTCAAAGGAAGAATTAAAAAAAAAAAAACTCAGAAAGGACATACCTTGTGAATTATAAAAGGGAAAATCCAGATGAGAGGAGATAATTTCTTCAATGAGGTTTTTATTACACAAATCCACAGGCATTATCAATTCAGAAGAATAGGGCCCTTCTCTCTATCACACTGCTCCCCCCTCCCATCTTCTGTTTGTTTAAGAGGAAGGAGAGACGCAGACCTGTCTGTAGGGATGATTAATGAGAAAGAAATTGCATTCATAAGGGGCCCTTCCTCTTGAAAGATGACTGTCACAAAGCTTAAAGGGATAGAACAAGGATATGTCCAATTCATTTCTGACTCTACTGGGCCAGAGCTGTTGCTAAAGGATAACTAGGTACATCGGCAGACAAGATCCCGAGTGGCCATAAATCAGAGCGTCTCGGAGTTGGAAGTGATCTGAGAGGTCACCTAGAGAATCCTACACTTAAACAGATATCTCCTCTAATGCAGCCCTGACTAGTAGTTGCCCAGCTTGAATATGTGGAATATTTATGTGTTTCTGAGACTACCTAAATTTACTTTTGGAGAGCTATAATTATTGAGAAGTTTTCTTTACCAAAATCAGACTCCTCCTGTGTGTTTGTAGGTCTGCTCTCTGGGACCAGGCAGGACCAAGTTTCATCTCATCCCTATGACATTCTTAAGGCATTGTCAGAGAGAGGAGACAGACTGATAACTTCATTTCCCCTTTTTGACAAGGTTACTAGACTGGTAGATCAAGGGGATATTGTAAATGTAGTATGCATGGATTTTTAGCAAAGCATTTGACAAATTGTCTCATGAAAGCCCTATGGTTATGAAGGAGAGATGTGGGCTGGATGGTAATATAGCTTCATGAATTGATGATTGGATCCAAAGAATAGTTATTAATGGGTCAATGTTCACCTGAAGGAGGGTTTCTGGGGGAGTGCTGCAGATATCTGTCCTTAGCCCTGTTTTGCTTAATATTTCTTGGTGATTGGCTTAGGTGAAGGCATGGATGATATGCTTCTCAAACAGACAGAATTGGAATCTCAAAAGACTTTGCCAGGCTAGGATGATGGGTTGAATCGAATCTGTCAAAATTTAATATAGATAAGTATTGTGTCCTATACTTGGATTAAAATAGCTGTGCAATAATAAGATGGGAGAGGTGTGATTCAATGAAGAAGGAAGAGGAGGAGAAAGAGAAAAAATAGGAGGAAGCCTGTGATAACACTGACCTGATGTTTTTAGTGGACCACAATCAATATTTGAATATAGAACTCCCAAAATGGGGGAGGCAGAAGGGAAGCAGGATTAAATTGCATTATTACAAGCCAAGCATCCAGAACAAGACAAAATCTACTCTACTCTACTCTGTTTGCCATGGACAAAGCCTTTCTGGAGGACTCTTCTCAGTCCTGGGCACAGGAGAAGGCTTGTCAGGCAAAGGTGGAGACATGATAGCCATCTTCATGGGCTGCCACTGGTAAGAGGTATTATACTTGATAAGCTTAATTCAAAGGGCAGAACTAAAGGCAAATGGGGGGGGAGCTTCTGAGAGGCAGATCTAGGGAGAAATATTAATAATCAAAGCTATAGAATAGTGGAATGGGCTATTTTGGAAGAGAGTGGGTTTCTCATTTCTGGTAATTTCAAGCAGAGGCTGAATAACTCCTTTTCAGGGATTTTGAGAGTCAAAAAAGCATTTATTAAATACCAACAGTGCTAAGAGCCTAAGGTGAGGACATAGTTTTTTGTTTGTTTGTTTGTTTATTTTTTCCCTTAGAAGTTGGACAAATTACATCTAAGTTTCTTTCCAACTCTGAGATTCTATGATTTAGGGTCCAATAGGACTCAAATTCATAATAGAAATTATTTGTTATAACATCCCATCTTTGTCCACTGATATCTTCCTCCAATGCCTATTTATATATGCTTGAAACTGTGCTAAGACAGTATTTATTTACAGAGCACTTTATTTAATATTTACCTAAATTAATTTATTTAACATTTTCAGAGTACTTAGCATATACTCTCTCTTTTGATTCTCATAACAACCCAATGAGATAGGTGCTATTAATCTCCCTATTTTACAGATGAGGAAAGTGAGGCTTACAGCTAATAAGTATTGGAAATAGAATTTGAGCTGAAGCTTTCTGACTCTAAGTCTCATATCTGGCATTAACTAGTCCCGTGATTTTAACACTTAAGCAAGTTACTTGACCATTTAGTGTTTCAGGTAACTCTCAAGGACTTGTCTAACAAATCCCAGGTGATTAATGATCTATATCAATAAAAGGAGTTCCCACACTGCATGACATAAGAGATTTTCTGTATATTCATGTATCATCCTCCACTTCCAAAGACAAAAGAGGAGAACAATTATAGTGAGTGCATTTGTTGTTTCATATCAGTGCTGGCTCTTACCTAGATAGTTCTCTTCTTCATCCTAACTGCATACAGTCAAATACTTATGATGAGCTATTATCTGCACGTACTCAAACTCTAAGGAAGTACAATAATCATGAATTAGAGCAGGGTCCATTGCTTTGTTGTAATGAAAGCGATTGAGCAACTTTTTTTTAGTAAGATATATAGTCATTAAGTTTATTATTCCAATAGGAAAGATTAAATGTACAATTTCCGTGAGTAGAAAATTAAAACGAGGCTCCCCCAGAAGAAATATGGTTGCATGGAACTTTCCAAAAAGGCTTCTCTGTTCTCCTTCCTCTCTCCCCCACCCTCAGCATTTATTTTCCCCCCTCGAGATTTTTTTTTTGTTGTTTAGTCACAAACAGATGACTCCTAGAACAATCTCCATTTCCTTTGCTACAGGAGGTCTGTATGATGAATAAAAGTCTCCCCACAGTGAATGCCAAGCCAAACAGATTAATTTAAGATGCATCTGCTGTAGATTAAACATTTGGAAAAGCCATTTTATAAATATTTTTTTCCACAACAACATCCCCATATGGCAGCTAGCTCCGGTCGACGTTTCGAATGTTGCCTGTATACGCTCTCACATATGTATTTAATGTACACTCCATGCTCCGTGCTTATGTTGTCAGTCTCCACAGAATATTCCAGAGTGACTTGAATCAGCTTTGAGATGACAAGGCAGACTCTTTGGAGTGGCTCAAGCAGATGGAGCCCAATTCTGGGTGGGGGAGTAGGGACGGCAGAGCTTTGATGCTCTGGGACCTCCAGTTTTCTCATCTCGCTCCCACCTCTGAGCCATCTCCAAAATGCCGGCAGAATGTAGGTCCAGGGCCCAGTGTGCCCCTTTCCCTGAAGCTGCCAATCTGTACAAACTTGGACTCTCTTCTACGAATTCTCCCCCGATACATTCGAAAGAATCTTCAGCAAAGAAAAAAAAAAGACTCAGCAGGATTATAGATGTGAGCATTTTTGAAAATGAAAGAAGGAATATATTTAAATTTTTAATTTAAGTATTTACTACACACAAAACATAGGATTGAGCTTATGCTTATATGAAGAAAACATTAGGAATCAGGGATATAATAAACAGACATAAAATTTGGAGTTAGAATTAATTTAAAGATAATCTAGTTCACCTTTACATATAATATATATATATATATATATATATATATATATATATATATATATATATATACATATATGTGTGTGTGTGTATATATACACATATATAATGAGGACACGGAATCTCAGGAAGTTGTAGTTCACCCATAGCTAGACGGTGAATTGTTGAACAAGGTTCTGAACCTCAGACTTCTGACGTGAGATTTAAAGCTATTATCATTATAACACATTGCCTTGTATTGCCCGTGTCCCTAAGTCCATTGGTATGAGACTCTCCTCATTGGTGGAAAGGAAAGCCCTGATCTACAGGAGGCATGGGGCAGGGTCTGTAAGAGGAAAGATAACTTAACTTTCCCTAATTCTTCTGGAGCTCTTGAAACCTTGAGTTTCTTCAGATGTTTCCAGCTTCAATAGAAAAGATGGAAGAGAGTAATTCAGGCGGCTGATGAAAGACACTGGGAAGACATGAGGAGCCAGCAGTCCCTACCACCAGCTTGCTACCCGAGAGACCATGAAGAGTTTCCCCTTGGATGAGATCATGGACACTCCCTCTTGATTGAGCTCAATTATCTCATTCCCAATGGGAGAGTTCCTCCATTGTATATTGTCTGGTATGTATCCGCCTAAGCATATCTTCTCTGATTTATGCTTTACTATCATTTGGATAAATGGGTTTCTTGTAATTTTCTGTGTTATTCATTATGAACTATCATTTGGTGGGAAAGGTAAAGCCTTGGAGTTTGGGGTCCTCTTACCCCAAAACTGACAAAACAATTAGTTGGCTAGAATCTGATCATCCCTAGACTAACAATATTCAAGGGAGCAGAGATATATAATTTTAATTCAATACCCCACCTCACTCTCTCTCTCTCTGAGGAGATCGGATCAGTTTGGCCACAACTTCCCTCCTAGCAGGAAAGAAGTCTTTCTTGGAGAAGAGTGGAGATAGAAAAAAGCTGGAGAGATCTATTTTTTCATCCTTTTGAATCACCACTGAGAAGCCCCTCAATCTACACATGAGCCTCAGTACAATATATTGAGTTCACTTCTGTTACACTTAGATGAACTCCCCCCCCCCCAAAAAAATACTTAATTGATTCCTAGTGCAATCACTAATCCATCTATTCATCTATATGTATGACTGCATATATAAAAAATCCTCCCCCTTAGACTGAAGTACATATTGCTCTGCACATAATCCTGAAGGCCAAGTAAAAATTCTCCCTTTGGTAGGACACTATGAGGTTCTTTACAGAATTTCATAAGGTTTCATAAGAACACTTAAAAAGCTGTGAGAATGACTATTTTTAAAATGATGAATGACATGTTTTATATTATTGATATTTCTCTCTCCTATTTCAATGCTTCAAAAGACCCATGATTTCATCAATGTGACTATTCATTCCATAGCAGACAGTATTTCATAGGTTGCTGTAGCCAAAAAAAAAAATAAATTATCACACGATGGGTCAGTCTTTGGAGGATCTACTTCTCATTTATCCAAGGACTGGTTTAGTTAAATTTAGACATGCAATCCATTGCTGGGCCAGTACTAGAAGCTCTGGAGGTTGTTAGAATCTGCTGGAGCTTGTGTTCTATCAAAGACTTTGAGAGCCCAGGATTGCCTCTGATTTTTCTTGGGCAGCATGATAAATGTGGAAATATGTTTAGAAGAATTGCACATGTTTAACCTATATTGGATTGCTTGCTGTCTAGAGGAGAGCGGAGGTGGGGAGAGAGGGAGAAAAATTGGAACACAAGATTTTGCAAGAATGAATATTGAAAAATACAGTTGAGAGAGAAACAAAAAAGGAAAACCCCCAAGTGGGGTCATGAAAAATCAGACATAATTAATTGACTTAACAACAATAATAACAGTAACAATGAAAAATAACAACAAAATACCAAGCATTGTGCTAAAAAGTGGCACTACAAAGAAAGAAAAGGAGGAATAAAATAGTCCCTATTCTCATAGAGCTTTCATTCTAAAAGGGGAGACAACAACCTATAATTAGGTCCATATAAAGTATGTACAGTACAGATAGAAGGAATTCTCCTAGGGAAGAAGTAGCAACTGAGAAGAGCTGGGGCCTGCTTTCTGTGGAAGGTACAATTGGAGAGGAGTATAGAAGGAAACCAAGAGAGCTGGGAGGCAGGAGAAAGGGGCTGCTCTTAGTCTCGGATTTTTCTTCATTGTGCAGTCCTCATGGAGCATATGCTGGACCAGTGACCTTTGGTGGGGGAGAAAAGGTCCCCTTCCCAGGCTTCAATAGAGAGACTCTGTTGTAGACTATCTAACCTAATGCTAGTTATGGGAAGAGAAAAATTAATGCTCACATTCTGTGTGATTAAACCTTCTCCCTCCCCAAACACACACATTCAATAATTTCCAGTGGTTCATTATTCTCTTCAGGAGCAAATATAGAATTTTCTATTTGACTCTTAAAGCCCTTCAAAGCTTACTCTCTTCCTACCTTTCCAGTCTTCTTAAAATGTGTCCCCCAACCCTCAGTATACTATAGAACCCAGTGCTCCAGCCTCCTTGCTGTTCCTTAAAAACAATACTCCATATCTGAATCCAACTACTTTTCCTCTCTGACCACCATGCCTGAAACTCTCTCCACGGCTTCACTCCTGGCTTCTGCAAGAAGCCCTTCCATTCGTCCTTAATGTTAATACCTCCCCTTTGGGATGATCTCTAATTTAGTTTGAATTGATTTGGTTTGTACATTGCTGTTTGCATACTCCTTCCCCCTTAAGAAGAGAAACTGGCTTTATTTTGTCCCCCTTTTCTTTCTTTGTATCCGCAGCATTTAGCACAGTGTCTGCCACATCGTAAGTAGTTCATATATGCTTGATGAATGACCAACTGATCACGTTCTGTCTTAGGCAAAAATTAATTCTTTAAACACAGAATCTTAGAAACAGTAAGGAATTACAGCTGACACTATAGTGGACTACTTGCCATCTAGGGGAGGAGGTGGGGCAAAGGGGGGAATTGGAACACAAGGTTTTGCAAGGGCTAATGCTGAATAATTATCCACACATATGGTATTTAAAAAAAAATCAAAAAGCTTTAATAAGGGGGAAAAAAGAATAACAATGAACAAATCCTGGTTTACCACTATGTCCCCTTCCAGCATATTCATGCTTGGTGATGGAGGTGCACTTCGGAGGATAAACTTCACAGATCCCACACGAGCCTGTCAAACGGGATTGGCAAACGGACCATGTGCTGAGTCAGTGATCTGACTGATCTGAAGGGCATTTCAGGGTGCAGCGCCAGAAAACCAGCATCTTTATTTCCTTCTCTAAAAAGCTAGAAGATGCTATTTGACTCAAAGAGCTTCATTTAAAATGAAAGCTCTTAATTTCTCCTTCCCTCCTCCCTTTCCTTCATGTAACACTCAATACACTGCAGATATTGGTCCTTTTCCACGGCAAGATGCAGGGATTTTTTTCCATGGGTTTCACGGCTGGCAGAGACATGAAGAGATTTCTCATAGATTTCTGGGGCATCCTCCCTCCTCCCTTTTAAGATCAGCCTAAAGAGATGCAGAGAGTGGTATAATGGCAGAGAGAGGGAATATCTCTATTTACTCCTTTATGGGGAGAAGCAAAATTAAGGCCTTTTGAAGTTAACTAATAATTTGACATCAGAGAAACCCTCATAAGCACAGCCATGAAGGGACTCTTGGTGCCCCCCACAGCTGTGGGGGACATGATCCCCCACACAGAAGAGATACAGGATCACCTTCTCCCCTTGGAGTCTCCCAGGATGCAGGGAGAAGTGGGACTTAGGGCCCCCTCTGCATGGATCCTTCCTCTGCCAAGAAGCTCAGCCCGCTCCATCTGCAGCCTCCAGTAGTGCAGAAGTCTGCATAATGAGAAACCCCAGTGACTCGCTGGCCTAGTTTGCATTCCCAGGGGAAGATTAGGTTTCTATCATTTGGGGGTTGCTGCACCAGGCCACTGAGCTGTGAATTCGCAAAGGAATGAAGGATAAAGAAAGGGAGAGGGAGAGGGGGGAAATGGTGAAAGAGGGAGAAAAAGGAGGAAGAGACAGAAAGAGAAAGAAGGGGGGAAAGAACAGAGATAGAGAGCATGAGAGAGGGAAAGAAGAGAGAAAAAGGGAGAGAAAGGAGAAGATGGAGAGAAGGGAAGACAGAGTCACTCTAATACGGTAAAAAAATCTAGGATTCAGGATGGCATCATTAGGGTGAGTGTCTTTCAGAATAAGAACAGCTCTCATTTGGGACAGTTCCAGGATATGGGTCTCTGTCTTTTGACTCTAAAGCACCTTTCCTGCTCAACCCTCCAGGATTGATGATTTGATCTGTCAGGTTCTGAAGCTTAAGCAGTTTCTTGCTAGTTTAAAAAAGAACAGGCTCCTCACTAATCCCATAGTCAATGCATAGCAGAAAAAGATCCAACTTGCTTCTTCTAGGGTCTGTATTCTTAAAAAGAAGGTTGGGAATGGGGGTGCAGAGGAGTAGAAGGGGCAGAGATCACAACCCACAGAAAGTGTGTATACCGTGGAAAGGACACTGCAACCAGAGGGCCTAGATCGAAGCTACATCTCTGACACTTGTACCTATGTGACATTAGATCATTTTTCATTTCTGGACCTGTTTCTTCCCTTATAAATGAGGGGGCTGACCTCTTAGGGCCTGCCTAAATCTAACTCTGTGATTCTTTTACCCTGTGAAATGATTTCCTTATTGTTTTAAGCTAAGGGATATGTTAAAAAGGTATGACCTTGGGAATCTCAGAAGGTAGGAATCCATTAGAAACAATACAAATTAGGATTGTTTCTTATTGGGAGCTTACTTTTTTAGAAGTTGTAAAAATAAAAAATCCTCCATACTTTTAAAAGCCGACAGAGAACTTGACTGCTTTTTGTTCTCAAAAAGAATCATGTCTCTCCAACAATAGTTTGTATTTTATTTTATTTTTAAAATTTTTATTTTCAAAACATTTGCAAGTTTTCAACGTTCACTCTTGCAAAACCTTGTGTTCCAAATTTTAAACTCAAAATTGTGTTCCTTTTTTCCCCCCACCCTCTTCCTTAGATGGCAAGTAATTCAACATATGCTAAACATTTGCAATTCTTCTATACATATTTCCACAATCATCATGCTACACAAGAAAAATCAGATCAAAAAGGAAAAAGTTGGGAAACAAAACAAAATGCAAGCAAACAACAATAAAAAAGAGTGAAAATACTGTGTTGTGATCCATAGTCTGTCTCCACAGTCCTCTCCCTGGGTACAGATGTCTCTCTCTATCACAAGACCATTGAAATTGGCCTGAGTCACCTCATGTTGAAAAGAGCCACATCCATCAGGACTGATCATTGTATAACCTCATTGTTGCTATGTACAATGATCCCCTGGTTCTGCTCATTTCACTTAGCATCAGTTCATGTAAATCTCTCCAGGCTTTTCTGAAATCATGCTGCTGTTTTTTATGGAATAATAAGTTTCTAAAACATCCATGTACCATGAATTATTCAGCCATTCTCCAACTGATGGGCATCCACTCAGTTTCTAGTTCCTTGCCACTGCAAATAGAGTTGCTACAAATATTTTTGCACATGTGGATTCTTTTCCTTTTTTATGATCTCTTTGAGATATAAGCCCAGTAGAGATATTGCTGGAGCTCTTTGGGGATAGGAACATATTGCTCCCCAGAATGTTGGATCAGTTCACAACTCCACCAACAATGTATCAGTGTCCCAGTTTTCCCACATCCCCTCCAACATTCATCATTATTTTTTCTTGTTGTCTTAGTCGATCTAAGACTATGTAGTGATACCCCAGAGTTGTTTTAATGTGCATTTCTCTGATCAATGATGATTTAGAGCACCTTTTCATATGAGTAGAAATAGTTTCAATTTCTTTATCTGAAAATCGACCAATTATCAATGGAAGAATGGCTTGAATTTGTATAAAATTGTGTCAATTCTCTATATAGTTTAGAAATGAGGCCTTTATCAGAATCTTGGGTATAAAATTTCCCCCGTTTTCTGCTTCCCTTCTAATATTTTCTGCCTTAGTTTTGTTTGTACAAAAACTTTTAAACTTCATATAATCAAAATTATCCATTTTGCATTTCATAATATCCTCCAGTTCTTCTTCGGCCACAAATTCCTTCCTTCTCTTTCCTTCTACTTCTGAGTAGACTATCCTTTATTCTTCTAGTTTGATTATACTATCACTCTTTATATCTAAATCATGAATCCATTTCAATCTTAACTTGCTCTGTGGTATTAGGTATAAGTCATTGACTAGTTTCTGCCATACTAGTTTTTCCAGCAATGTTTGTCAAATAGTGAGTTCTTATCTCAGAAGCTGGGGTCTTTGGGTTTGTTAAACACTAGATAATCATTGTAAGGTAATCATTGACTGTTGTGTCTTGTGAACTTAACTATTCCATCGATTGATTAGTCTATTGTTTGCCAACACCATTTGGAGCCTGCATTTTACACAGCAAAACTTCGTGGGGTCCATAGCATCATAGATTTAGACAGAGAAAGGATCTTCAGCAGCCGTCAGTCCTACCCTGTCATTTTTCCAGATGAAGAAACTGAGGTTCACAGAGGCTAAGGACTTGCCTAAAATCGCACAGGTAGTATGTGATGGGTTTGTTGTTATTTTTTTGTCCTTTGTTCTCAAAGAGAAGCGTGACATCGGGGAGATGGAGCCATGATACGTAAGTGAATTACATTTAAGTAAGGGTGGGCTGGAAGGTGCTCTCGCTCCTAATTTAGTATTCTTTTCCATTGTCACTTGCATCTATTGCTCCATTTGCCTCTCACAACAATTCAGCACCATTTGCCTTGGTCAGACCACATTGGAACACTGTGGTTGGGTCTCGGTACCACATTTTAGAAAAGATAATGAGCAAATGGAACGCGTCCAAACAAAGTTAACCAAGATGATGAGCAGGCGGAAGACCATACTTACAAATAAAAACTCTCAATAGCTAATAATAATAGCAATAATTAACATTTATATTATGTACACTGTACTAAGCACTTTGCAAATATTTTGATTCTTATAATCTTTCTGGGAAATAAGTGTTATTATTATCCCCATTTTACAGAAGAGGAAACTGAGGCATACAGAGTTAAATAGCTTGCCTGGGATCCCACAGCTAATAAGTGTTGGACGTCATATTTAAACTCAAATCTTCCTGACTCTTAAATGACCTAGAGATAGTTATCTGGAGAAGAGAAGACAAGAAATGGGCATTAGTCTTTCTTTGCCCCAATTCAGAGACAGAGCTAGGAGCAATGAGACTTGAGGGGACGCAGATTTCAACAGGATGCTATAAATTTTTTTTTTCTCTGCATTAGAACTTCCTAACATTTTGAACTTCCCTAAAGTAAAATGAACAGCTTTAGAGAGTTCTTTTGTCTTCAAAGGCTTTTTCAAAGCCTTTTAACATAGTCTGGGTTATCGATTTAGAGCAGAAATCATATGGCCCAAAGCATCTAGGTGACACAGAATGTTAGTGCTAGAGTCAGGAAGACCAGTGTTCAAATCTACTTGTGTGACCTTGGGCAAATCAGTTAACCTTGATTACCTTAGTTTCCTCATTTGTAAAATGAATTAGAGAAGGAAATGGCAAAACCATCCCACTATGTTTGATAAAAAATATAAAGCCCAGATGAGTCACAAAGAGCCAAACGTGGTTGAAAAAAATAACAGAAACATGTAGCTCAATCTCTTCTTTTAAAACATGATAAAAATGAGACCCAGAAAGGTCAAATATCTTCTCTAAGGTCACATCTAAGAAGAGGTAGGTCCTGGATTTGAACTCGGGTCCTTGGACTCCATACCCAGGCTCTTTCCAACTCAGCACATGGTTTCTGTTCAGTTATGGGTCTCATTAGTGTTTGTTGGGCTCTCATCCACCACTGCCATCCTATGAGGGGAACGTCATGCGAAAAACTGCTAGCAGATCAAGTGATCTCAAACAAGTAACAAACAGCATTAAACAGTGGGAGAAGTCTCTCAGTTTGAAGTTCATGTTGATTCCCACCTTTGAGAGGTCTCAGACACACTATAAATGGAGCCAAGCCTTTCCCATTCCTGTCTCTTTAACTCTCTCTTCCAGGCTACTTTTTCCTCCCAAAGAAATAGCTGGATTTAATTATTTGAAGCCCTTATTCATTGAGCTGGTATGTGGGACCTCTTGTTCTAGAATTCCAGCTTGAAACTGGATTGGAAAAATAAATGTGCTGAGTTCCAAAAACAATGCAATTTCCAGTCTGCTCTCCAATACTGGCATCCTCGCCGCTGAAAGGGGCCAACGCACCGAAGGGGCCCGCTCCGCTCAGCTGGGCCAGGTTTTCAAACAAGGGCTTGGGATAAGTCTCTGAACTGGGAAGTTCAAAACAAGTTGTCACCCCGGTCTGAGCACCAGGTTGCAATGAATAAAAGGGAGATGGGAAGAAACACTGCCATTGTGAGCAGGAGGGGAAATGGACCCTGCAGATATTAAAGATATGATAGCAAAAAGAAGTCTAAATCATTGATGTGCAAGAAGCCGCCCTGTTCGGGAGCTGTAGAAGAAAAGCTTTAATAAAGGAGGATCCACAGAATCCTCAGGCCTTAGAGACTAACTCGCCTCTTTTTATAGATGAGGACAAAGGCCTATAGAGAGGAAGTTACTTTACTAAGGCTGAAATTTGAATTGGGGACAGAGTGGGGACTGAGGCTCAGATTAGCGGTAGGGCTGGGGCTTGGGCCCGGTATTCTTTTGACTCTCATAGACCATGTTATCTGTGTCACTTTTATGGAAAACTTTCAAAGGGACTTGCTACAATTAGCCACAAGTTTCTGCTCCTTGGGATGGAGGGTCCAAATGAAGGGATGGAAGAAAAGGGAAATGAAAGGAAACTCCCATTTTATGAGTTAAATGCTTTATATTCTATTTGTTGTTTCAGAAAAACATTATTGTAATGAGGACTTGCAGGGGGTTTTATGATCTAGTTTCCATGCACAACATGTGTCTTCAAGTGAGATCATCGGTCCCCACTGTTTCTGGTTTGTTGCCGGCACATATAAATGCCTATATGGCCCCTCCTGATACTATTTTGCCTGAAGATCTGGTCTTTAACAATTAACAGACTCTCTTAAAGTCCAACACACAGCCCTTATGATCTAGTCATTGCAAAGATAAAGCCCATGATTACAACATTTATCTAGTTACATATATATATATATATATATATATATATATATATATATATATACATATACACATATATGTCTATTATGTCTCTGTGTGCATATATGTAAATACATATGCATATATGTGTGTCCGTATCTGTATATTCATGCACATATATGCTCATGTATACTTATATACATAAGGAAAGACTCTGTAAAATGCTATAAACATAGAGCTAGAGGGAAAGAGAAAGGGAAGGGAGGGAGAGAGGGAAGAAAAGAAGGGAGAGAGCAACAGAGAGAGAGACAGAGACAGAGACAGAGAGAGAGAGACAGAGACACACAGAGAGACAGAGAGAGAGAGAGACAGAGAGAGAGAGAGAGAGAGAGAGAGCCCAGAGAGCCAGAGAGATACATAGAGAGACAGAGAGAGAGAGAGAGAGGAAGGGAGGGAGGGAGGAAGGAAAAGAGAAAGGGAAAGAGGGGGAGAAGAAAGGAGGAGGGGAGAAAGGGAGAAAAAGAGGGAGGAGGGGAGGGAAGGAGGGAAAGACTTCAGTATTTCCTTGCTTCATTCCAGTAAAATTGGTGATGAAGGTCAGCTTTTGGAGGGGAAGGGCTGCTATCATTTTTGTCTTTGCATGCTGGTGTCTAGAATACAGCAGACAATAAATGTTTAAATGCATTTTGACTTGAATTGTTGAACTGAAGTGTCATTGTCTCTGTTTTTACAAATGAGGAAACTGAGGGTCGGAGAGATAAAGCTGCTATCCTAGGATCAAACAGGTAGTGGGTGTCTGAGGCCAGACTTGAGAGAAGAATATGTTGCTTCTGTGCTGGGAAGAGGGCAGCTTCTGGAGTCAGAAGAACTGAAGTCTAATACTCACTCTCTGACCAGCCCTCAGTTTACTTATCTGTAAATATAGGGGGAAAGGGTGGGCTAACAAAACTCTTGGGTCTAAGACAGGTCTAAACATTCAAGCCTGTCAGTCCAGGCTTTCTGACTCCAAGCCCTCCTTTTCCTAAGCTGTCTCTCACTGCTGGAGAACGGGCAGGTTAGCCCCAACACCTACCTGGGTCCCCTGGGATGACTTTTCTTGGAGGAAGTCGAAAGCAGAAGCCAGCCCCCCAGTTAATGCCTCATTTCCTGACTTGCTTTGGAAGAGCACAGCGTGGTGAGGAAAGGCTAAGTCACTGAGTGTCCCTCTGGCTCTTGCCTCCTGAGCATGACTTCACAGGGCGGGTCCCTTCCCTCTTTTGTTCTGCCCCAGAATTCAGCCACCCCTCAGTACTGCAGGGAGAGAGCTAACCTCATATACCTGAAACTCTGTTCCCAATGCGACAGCTTCCTCTCCTCTTCCCAGACAGGAGTGGAGACTGGCTTCAGCTGGGATTTTGCCGTCTCATCAGTGAGGTAAATGGAACACCGTTATCTGTCTCCTGGGCCTTGCCTTGTCAGCCCACATCCAATGATTGACAAAACTCTCCAATCGAAAATCCACCATTGATAAACCAGTGTACCCAGACAGCATTCTAAACACACAGTGACCCACACAGCCAAATATGAGCCTGGAAGAGTGAAATGTAAACACGGAGATGTGGGAACATTAGCTCAGGCTTGGAAGTAAACAGACAAGTCAGACGCTGAAAAAAAATACAAGTCTTTTTATAAACAGTGGGCTGATGTTGGGGGTGGGCAGGAGGAGATGGCTGAAGCTGTGAGTGATATCTGGAGGTTGGGAATTGAGAAAATCCTCCTTCCCAGTGAAAACTAGATGTGATCAAATGGTCCAGATGGTTCTGCAGAGGAAGAATGCCAATGGATGTCATTGTTCATCGCACAATCACAGAGCAGGATCTCCAAAACAGGAAAGGATCCTGAGAGGTCATCATGTGGGGCCACGATCCTTCTTCAGTACTTCAAAAGATCAGTGGCTCCCTTGATGTAGCACATGACCCTTCCCATGCCTTAATAGTTGCCCTTCATGGGCGACTATGGTCAAAGTGATTCATCATGGATGACCTACTTTGCCATAATGAGAAGCTTTGAACTTCAGTGGCGATGGCCTAGAGGGAAAAGCTCCAGATTTTCAGGCAGCAGGGAACCTCAGTTCAAATCCCATCTCTGATACTGTCTGACCTGACATTCAATTTCCAGGAGGTCTCAGTATCCTTATCTATAAAATGAGAAGAATGGACTACATCGCTTCCTGGGTCGATTCCAGCTCTACAGTTTAAAACATCTGGGTCTGAATTTCAATCTTGATGCTTCCTAACTATAGGGCCTTGATCCAAATACCTTTCCATTTCTTTGCTATTTTTTTCCCTCAAAATGAGAAAAATAATACCCAATTACCTATCTCAAAAGATTGAAGTAAGGATCAATTAAGTTAATGAATATAAAGCATTAAGTTATTACTGTTTTAAATGTAAAGTACTTTGTAAAGCACAAAGTTATGTCAGTGTCAATCATAATTATTATTATTATTGATTTTACCCTTATATTATGAGTGAGTCCTGTTCTTGTTGGACAAATACATAACCAGTCTCTCACTGGGCCAATACACAGACTTTCTAGCTTAGCAGAATCTTCCAAGCATTGCCTACACACTTGCACAACTTTCCAAAGCTTGGAATCTACTCTATCATGAATGAATGAGTGGGAGTGGGAAAGGGAAGAGAGGATGTCGGTAAAGAGTAACATAGTAGACTCTCCCAGGTCAGATCTTCAAAAATATGAAGCTGCATTCTGAGCTGGCATCAGGGCTAGTCTCTAGAGATACCCTTGAACCACGTGGGCGGATGCCCTCTTTCTACGAAAATATGTGCCAGGTCTCTTAAATATACAAAGAACCATTGACTTCTTTTGTGGTGCAATGGATAGACTTCTGGGACTGGACTCAAAAATCCCAAGTTCAAATCCTGACTGAAACAAGTACTAACTGTATTAACCTAAGCAAATCACTTAACTTCTATCTGTCTCAGTTTCTTCTACTGTAAAAATAGGATTACTTATAGCACTTACCCCACAGGTTTTTGTGAGAATAAAATGAGAAGATATTTATAACGCACTTAGCATAGTGCCTGGCACAAAGTAGGTGATGAATAAATACTTGTTTTCTTTATTCCTATTTCAAAATCTACATTCCTTTTGGAACAATTCCTGTTTTCTATCTGGAAGGTGCTCCTAGCTAATTTTCTAAAAAGAGAAAACAGACTGCTCCTAAGCCCATGAATGATCAACCCTTTCCTGCATCTAATTAAATAGTACCAGCATTGCTATTAAGAATATAATGAATTATTTGTTAGTCTTCTATCTAATGACTTGTAACACGGGTGATAGAGGGATCAGCAACCAAGGTCATTCTCATAACATTATTAGAACCTAGGATTTTTTAAAAGTTATATCTTTTGTTTTTATGTCATCTATTTTTATCTATTAAAAAGAGGGGAGAAATGTTCAGCAAAACTGGCCAACATATTCTCAAAAGTCTAATATCATAAGCTATCATCAATAGTCCTTTACATCCTAAATTCTGCAAAGGATGGTAGAAAGAGAGAATACCTTTTAATATCTTTTTTTTTTAAATTTTTTATTTTATTTTATAATTATAACATTTTTTGACAGTACATATGCATGGGTAATTTTTTACAACATTATCCCTTGCACTTACTTCTATTCAGATTTTTTCCCTTCCTCCCCCAACCCCCTCCCCCAGATGGCAAGCAGTCTTATACATGTTAAATATATTACAGTATAATTTAGATATAATATATGTGTGTAGAACCGAATTTTTTTTGTTGCACAGGAAGAATTGGATTCAGAAGGTAAAAATAACAGTTTACATTCATTTCCCAGTGTTCCTTTTCTGGATGTAGCTGGTTCTGTCCATCATTAATCAATTGGAATTGGATTAGTTCTTCTCTATGTTGAAGAAATCCACTTCCATCAGCATACATCCTCGTACAGTATCATTGTTGAAGTGTATAATGATCTTCTGGTTCTGCTCGTTTCACTCAGCATCAGTTGCTGTAAGTCTCTCCAAGCCTCTCTGTATTCCTCCTGTTGGTCATTTCTTAGAGAACAATAATATTCCATAACATTCATATACCATAGTTTACCCAACCATTCTCCAATTGATGGACATCCATTCATCTTCCAGCTTCTAGCCACTATGAAAAGGGCTGCCACAAACATTTTGGCACATACAGGACCCTTTCCCCTCCTCAGTATTTCTTCGGGATATAAGCCCAGTAGGGATATTGCTGGGTCAAAGGGTATGCCCAGTTTGATAACTTTTTGGGCATAGTTCCAAATTGCTCTCCAGAATGGCTGGATTCTTTCACAACTCCACCAACAATGTATCAATGTCCCAGTTTTCCCACAGCCCCTCCAACATTCATCGTTATTTGTTCCTGTCATCTTAGCCAATCTGACAGGTGTGTAATGATACCTCAGAGTTGTCTTAATTTGCATTTCTCTGATCAGTAGGGATTTGAAACACTCTTTCATATGAGTGGAAATAGTTTCAATTTCATCATCTGAGAATTGTCTGTTCATATCCTTTGACCATTATCAATTGGAGAATGGTTTGATTTCTTATAAATTAAAGTCAATTCTCTGTATATTTTGGAGATGAGGCCTTTATCAGAACCTTTAACTGTAAAAATGTTTTCCCAATTTGTTACTTCCCTTCTAATCTTGTTTGCATTAGTATTGTTTGTACAAAAGCTTTTTAATTTGGTGTAATCAAAATTTTCTATTTTGTGATCAATAATGATCTCTAGTTCTCCTCTGGTCATAAATTCCTTCCTCCTCCACAGGTCTGAGAGGTAGACTATTCTCTGTTCCTCTAATCTATTTATGATCTCATTCTTTATGCCTAAACCATGGACCCATTTTGATCTTATCTTGGTATATGGTGTTAAGTGTGGATCTATATCTAATTTCGGCCATACTAATTTCCAGTTTTCACAACAGTTTTTTTCAAATAATGAATTTTTATACCAAATGTTGGTATCTTTGGGTTTGTCAAAGACTAGATTGCTATAGATGTACCCTTTTTTGTCGTTTGTATCTAATCTGTTCCACTGATCGACTGGTCTATTTCTTAGCCAGTACCAAATGGTTTTGATGACTGCTGCTACATAATATAGCTTTAGATCAGGTACACTTAGACCACCTTCCTCTGAGTTTTTTTTTTCATTAGATCCCTTGAAATTCTCGACCTTTTATTCTTCCATATGAATTTTGTTGTTATTTTTTCTAGGTCATTAAAATAGTTTCTTGGGAGTCTGATTGGTATAGCACTAAATAAATAGATTAGTTTGGGGAGTATTGTCATCTTTGTTATATTCGCTCGGCCTATCCAAGAGCACTGAATGTCTTTCCAATTATTTAAATCTGACTTTATTTTTGTGGCAAGTGTTTCATAATTTTTCTCATATAATTCCTGACTATTCTTTGGTAGATGGATTCCCAAATATTTTATACTCTCAACATTTGTTTGGAATGGAATTTCTCTTTGTATCTCTTGCTGTTGCATTTTGTTGGTGATGTATAAAAATGCTGAGGATTTATGTGGATTTATTTTGTATCCAGCCACTTTGCTAAAGTTGTGAATTATTTCTAATAATTTTTTATTAGATTCTCTGGGGTTTTCTAAGTATACCATCATGTTTTCTTGGTTCTTAACTTCCCTTTGCAGTAGTCATACAATTCTTCCTATGCTTCTCTGTATTTATAATATTTATTTCTTCTTCCAGTAATATTTCACTGTGTCCCCATGTCAAAATATGCTTAACCATCCCCCAATCAATAGTCCAAACTCCAAATTCAACACTTATTTATCTCAATTATTTCTGTTGAACTGCTCAAAGACCTTATAAAGTAAATCATTATCCTGTTTTACAAATGAGGAAAGTGATCATACAGCTAAGACGTATGAGAAGCTGAATTTAAACTCCATTGGTCATAATCATTTAGATACATGAGGCCATGAACAATTGCCCTTGTTCATAATAATGATGATAACAATTTCCATCAATATAATAATAGTAATAATAAAAATAGCAGACATTCATCTAGTGCTTTAAGGTTTACAAAACATTTTATATTCATTATCTGGCTTGATCATATAAATACATAGCACTCATTTCTCCGTCCCAAAGCAATTTCACATATACTTCCTTTTATTTCTCATGTTCATCCTACGGAGAAGATGTTGTTCAGTTGTGTCTGACTCATGACATCATCTGGGGTTTTCTTGGCAGAGATACTGGAATGGGTTGTCATTTCTCCAGGCAGGGTTAAGTGATGTGCCTGGGATCGCACAGCTAGAAAATATCTGAGGCTGGATTAGAATTCATCTAATTCCAAGACTAGTGCTCTATGCCAACTCGCTGCCCTTATGGAGTAGATACTCTCTGGTATTAACAACTAATTGACACAGCGAATGGAGCACTAATCCTGGAGTCAGGAGGACTTGTGTTCAAATCCAGTCTCAGATATTTCCCATCTGTGTGACCCTGTGACTCGGTTTCCTCATTTGTAAAAAGAGCTAGAGAAGGAAATGGCAAACTACTCTAGCATCTTTGCCAAGAAAGCCCCAAATATGACTCAACAATAATAGTATTATCACTATTTTATAGATCAGGACTTGTATGCTTACAGAAACTAAATTACTTAGCCAAAATTACTTAACTACTAGGAAGGAAGTGGTGGACCTAGAACTCAAACCCATTGCTTAAATCTCTTTATATTCTGTACCCTGTAGACAAAGGCTTGGTTCCATCCCGAGACTTCATTAACCAGCCCAGGCCTGCTGGGAAGAACACTACCCATCAGCTCCCCAGTGACTCATTAGAATAACTGCTTAGACCAATCCCTTTCGTGGTTAAAAAAAAAAAAAAAAAAAAAAAGATGCCCATATATTTTGACGGAGGATTGATTGTGTCTGTGCTTTTCAGCTGATAATGAATCTTTTTTCCCCCTGCCAGTACGGTAAATAAGCCGCAGAGCCTGTCACCGCCCCTAAATCATGGCAATGTTTGCGAATGGCTGTGCGCACATTTCCTTATACCCGGCATGAAAATATTCACTTTATTTGAGAAATTACCTGTCAGATATGATTCTTTGTTTGGAGTTGTGTAGATCAAGCTCTGCATTCACCAAGCGCCCTGTCACATAGAGTTTATGGTTGTGCGGTATGCTCAGCCCCATTAAGTGCTCCTTAAAAATGTTCTTGATAGAAAGAAAAAAAAAATACTTGTTTGGAGTTAACATAAAGAATCACAAACGCTAGCTTCTCTACAGACTGCAGTGCCTGAATTCTGATGTTTATGGAGCTGGGTCTGAAGTAGGTCTTGGAGGATTACAAAGTCACCTCTCTGAGCTCCCACCCCAAGATGCCTTTTAGGAGGGTCTTTCATCTGGAAGGTGACCTTAACTTGAAACTCATTCCCTCCTTGGTGAGCAAGTGAGATTAATTCAGATGGATTGATCTTGGCAAAGAAATCTGTCTGGTCCCAACCAAAATGAGATTTCAGATCTGATTTTGATGGGGAAAATGAAAAAAGTTGTAAAAATCTATCCATTTATGAGCTCTTGATACACAAATTCTTTCTCCTGAACTTATGCAGAATGAGAATGAATATTTCTTTTGAATTTGTGTAGATTAAGGGAACCTATTGGATCAGTTAAGTGAAGCCAGCAGAAGAGTTGTATTGGACTCATCCTTTTAGTTCATGGGGCCCCCTTCAGGACCAGGTCAGCTGAAAATGCTGCTTTTGCACCAGATTCAAATCCAAATTCTAATATCTGTTAACTATGTTTTCTTGAGCAAGTCATGTAACTCTCGTCCCTCAGTTTCCACATTTCTAAAATGGGAGAGAAATGGGAAAGTTAGACTAAATGACATCTCAGGTTCCTTCAATGCCTAATACGACACAGTAGGGACTGATTGCCAAGCCCAGGTCTAAGGAGCATGTTCAGAGTATCACTGACTCAATTGCCCCTGTGGAAGAAGTTGGGGAGCCTGATTCGGGGAGATATTCTGGTGCCTGTGGAGAAATTCTGATTCTAGTCTTCTGGGTGATGAGAAGGAGCCCTTGTTTTGAACAAACTCCCTGGAGAGTTTGTTCAAAAGGCGCCAGCGAATTAGAGCTTCCCTCTCTTGGTTTGACCACTTCTCTGACTTCTTCGCCGGTAATATCTGGTGAAAGACAATGTGAAAAAGAAAGAGGCCTCTAGTCTTATCTCTCTGAAGCTGACATATGGTCTTATTGATGGGGTCTTTGGTCCTTGGTGGCTGGATAGGCCATAGGGAGGGCATTAACTGGAGAGGACCTGAATTATTGTAAACTATCAGAAAGCCAAGCTGCTCTCTGAGGCAACCAGGGAGCAGCACTGACAGAATTATCCCATCCTTAAATAGGCCTTTTTATTCTTAAGTAGGTCTTTTGGTTTATTGTAGTATAGTTTTTTTTAATTCCTTGTCAAATTTTTTGCATTGAAAAAATTATTATAACCCCATAATTACTATATCTAATCAGAAAACCAAATATTGGTATCTATCCCAGAGGTTACTTTTTCCTATAAAAAAATCTACTGGTACCCCACTTCTTGGCTACCTCCTTTTATGGTTAGCCTACTTGTTAAGCATCATAAAGGCTAACCTATTTTTGGGAATTTAGCTCACTGGTCAATGGTATAATCTCCCACTAATTTCTAGGAATTTAGTCTGCTTTATGGCTTTGCAGGTTCATTGGGAACTGCCTTGATTTTTCCTCCCTTTCTCCTTATTATAACTAGTTCATTAGGAACTTAGCCTTCCTTAATGGTGTTTTCCCCCTTATTACTATTGAGTTCCACTAGGAAACTTAGCCTGCCTTTTCCTTTGTTAATCATTAACATTTCCTTTTGGAAGTTAGCATATTGCCAGCAGTATAATGAAATCATTGCCTCTTGATTTGGAGATGGTCTAAGTCTACAAATCCTTTTAAGCCACCTCACAACACTGGCCCCAAATCCAATACATTATTAAGGTTGAACCCCAACATTTGGTGGTCCATACAGGGAGAATTGTGGAACCCTAATATATTTTGGAAGTTTGGGACTTCTGCACCCCCACATCCCATCACTATAAACACAGATCTCTTGGCTATTTGCCTCAGTATTCTTTTGGTATAGATGAAGAAGTTGGAGGCTACAATGTTATAAGTTTCTAAAAATCAGGAAAATAAGCTATCTATAGCCTAGGAATCTGGGATTTCAAATTTCTGCCAGATTTTGTAGCCATCCCAGCATTGAGGAGAGACCCTTGTGACTCAGCCTAGTGGTTACCAAGATGAGGATTCATTTGCCACATTTAAACATGAACTTGAAAACAATACTATGTAGTCAATCAATAAATATCCATCAGGTGCCCACTATGTGCCTGGAACTGGGTTAACCACTGAGGAAACAAAGAGAGGCTAAATAGAGTCCCTGCCCACAAGGAGCTCACAATCTAACTGAGGAAGATGGCACAGCAAAAGATACTGAAGGTAGTTTCTGGGCACAGGAGGAACATTATGATGGAGTCAGAGGAGGCAGCTGGAGGCAATGTATTGGATAGAGTACTGGACCTGGAGTTACTTCTTAATACTTAATAAAAATACTTAATACTTCTTAATAAAAAGTTCTAGAGTTAGCTTCTTAATATTTCTCAAAACAGATACTACATTGGCAACTGCCTCTCCAGAGAGTGGCTAATGGTACAGTGGTTAGAATGCTAGTCTAGGAAAACCCATCTTCATGAGTTCAAATCTAGCCTCAGACACTTCCTAGCTGTGTGATCTCAGTAAATCACTGAACTCTGCTTGTCTCAGATTCCTCAGATATAAAATGAATAGGAGAAGGAAATGGTAAACCACTCTAATATTTCTCCCAAGAAAACTCCAAATGGGATCATGAGAAGTTGGACACGACTGAACAATAGCAACAACCTCCTCTGCTTTCTCATAAAACCAGTCCTAATTCATGGCTTCCTTGCTGTACTTCTAACCTACAATTCCTTTAAGGGAAGGGCCTTTGTCTCTTAGTGCAACCATCCCAGAAGTTTATGTTGAGGTTTCTCAAACACTTCCAGTGAATCAACTAGAGGTGTTAAAAAAATAAAATGGAATAAAATTCCTAAGACATTTTGTATCAAAACAATGCTGTCTCTCAGGGTCTTATGACATATGAGAAGGACACGTATGAAAAGCCTATGAAAATGGTATCATTAGCCTGATGACCACTGACACTCTCTGCAGTCAAAATCTTGGGCAGCTTTCGGCACAGTCTGGCACACAAGACTTCCTTTGGGATCCATATAAAAGTATGATCTTTTACAAGTCATTAAAAAGGACTTTATAGGTTGTCTAGTCCCACTTCTTGTTTTACAGATGGGGAAACTGAGGTCTACAAACCATAAGGAATCAGAGAGAAAATGAAATCCATCCAGAAATACTATGTCTCTAGAGCTGTACTACTTTAAAATTAGAATGAATGAATGAAGCATTGATTAAGTGCTTGCTATGTGCAAAATACTATTCTAAGTGTTGGGGGCACAAATAGAAAAGTAAGATACTCTCTACTCTCAAGAAACTCATATTTTAAGTGGGGGGATAACATATATAGAAGATTTCAGGTACAATAGAAATTTCTTGATGGGCTGTTTTTTTTTCCTTTCTATATCTAGGATTAGCACAAACTCTGGTCCATAGAAAAAAGCATAATAAATGCTTGTTGACTGATTGATGTAGAGATTACACTTTTCTCTCATTTTCTTGACAAATGACCTCGGAAAGCACAGTCAAATGGGCTAGTCCAGAACAAATTGTATTGTGTGAAAAACAATGGACTTGGCATCAGGGATGCCTAAATTAATTCTGTAACTCAGATATTTACTCTTTGTGTAGCCTTAGTTAATGTGTCTGAACCTCAGCTCCTCATCTGTAAAATGGAGAGATGCAAAATCCCCTAGAAGCTCTAAAACACGTAATCCTAAACTGCAGTCCAGAGCCCCAGGCTTTCCCTGCTAGTGCCCTTTATAGGACCATTAGTAGCAACCATTTTCTGTCCTCAAAGCTTAACTACCTTGTCTTCAGAGCCTCAGGCCCTCTTTCCTAAAATGAAAAAATTATCAAAATTTGAGATCTTCAACTCCCCATATTGTCTCGTCATCTATGTATACCTTCCTTTCAGAATTTTTTTAACATTTAATTATTGTCCTGCCTTACTGATCCAACAGTAGTAAGAAGTCAGCTTTTTTCCCCCTTGGTATGGGATGCTATAAAAATGGAAGATTATTTCTTGACTATATTCATGGGCTACTGAAATTACTGGCTCCATCCATAACAGTGACAGGAAAGAGTTATTGTCTCTGAGGAGGCAGTCCTGAAATTTCAGCAATCTTCAGATGATCTAATCTGGAATGTAACAGCATTATCTATACCAAGGTGGCCCTTCAGCACTTTTGAAATGCTAATGTTTTCAGACACAGACTATGTGTTTTTCAATATCTCAGATAACACACTAAATTTTGATGTCAGTTGCCTATTGATTTTACAATTTCCTTGTTTTTTTTCTTCTTCTTCATCTTTGATTTTATTTATTAAATGTTTTACCACACATAGGTCCTTAAACTTAAAGCCTACCTATTTCACAAATCTACCCCTAAATTTTGTGGGATGAGACTTGGGGAATAAAATGTAGCAAAGAAAATTAGATGACCTAAATGCAGTAGCAAATTTCTAAGTGCTTCAATCCTTGCTTAGCCTTTAGAAAGGTTCAAAACAATGAAAAGTTGGCTATGCCAAAGGACCCAGGTGAATTATAGAAGAGAATTTATAGCTGAAAGGGACATCAGAAACCATGCAGTCTAATCTCCTTGTGTTATAGATGTAGAAATTGAGGATAGGGAAGGGAAATCATATAGTAAACAGCAAAGCTGGAATTTGAAACTATATCTTTTTTTTCTTTAATTGAATAGAATTGAATTAAAAGAATCCTTTATTCATTTTCCCCTGTTATATGTTTTTTTCTATAAAGCTTTTTAATTTTTAAAACACATGCATAGTTTTCAGCACTCACCCTTGCAAAATCTTGTGTAAAACCATATTTTGTGATTCCACTTTCTACTATACTATATTGTCATTTGAAATAGCCTACACCAATGACCTAGCTGCACCAGATCTATAACTATAATTTAAAGCAGCAGTCATCAAAACCATTTAGTACTGATAAGAAATAGAGTAGTCAATCAGTGGAATAGGTTAGGTTAACAAGATGCAATAATCAGTGACTATAGTAATCTAGTGTTTCATAAATCCAATGATACCAGTTTTTAGTCTAAGAACTCATTCTTTGATTAAAAAAATAAATAAATAAATAAATAAAACTTGCTCGGAAAATTGAAAACTAGTATGGCAGAAATATGGCATTGACCCATACCTAACACCCTATAAATAAAGTTGAAATGGCTTCATGATTTGGATATAAAGAGTGATATTATAAGCAAATTAAAAGAACAAAGGACACTCTACCTCTCAGATCTGTGGAGAAGGAAGGAGTTTGTGTCCAAAGAAGAACTGGAGTACATTATGGTATGCAAAATGGATAATCTTGATTATATTAAGCTTAAAAGTTTTTGTACAAACAAAATCAATGCAGACAAGATTAGAAGGGAAGCAATAAACTGGGAACAAATTAACATTCAGGGGTTCTGATAAAGGCCTCATTTCTAAAACATATATAGGATTGACTCAAATTTATAAGAATTCAAGCCATTCTCCAACAGATAAATGGTCAAAGGATATTGGATTTAACCATTATTGTTACAATGGTAACAATAATGGTAAAAAATATACTATGTTTAACATATATTGGGTTGCTTGCCATCTAGAAGAGGGAGGAGGGGAAAAGAGAAAAATTGGGATACAAGGTTTTGCAAGGGTTAATGTTAAAAAATTGTTCATACATATGTTTTGACAATAAGAAGCTTTAAAAAAAAAGAAACAGAAAAGAAAGAAATGATCAGCAGGATGATTTCAGAAAGACCTGAATAGATTTACATGAACTGATGCTAAGTGAAGTGAGTAGCACCAGGACATCACTATACAGCAAAAGCAAAATTATACTAAGATCAATTCTAATGAATGTGGCTCTCTTCCATAGCTAGATAATTCAGGCCAGTTCCAATGGTCTTGTGATGAAGAAAGCCATATATATCAGAGAGAAAGGACTGTGGAAACTGAGTGTGAACTACAACATAGCATTTTCACTTTTTTTGTTATTGTTTGATTGCATTTTGTTTTCTTTCCCAATTTTTTTCTTTTTGATCTGATTTTTCTTGTGCAGTATGATATGTATAGAAGAATTGCACATGTTTAACACATATTGGATTACTTGCCATCTAGAGGAGGGGATGGGGGGAAGGTAGGGGAAAATTTTTGGAACTCAAGGTTTTGCAGGGGTGAATGTTGAAAACTGTACATGTGTTTTGAAAATAAAAAGCTTTAATTGAAAAAAGAAAGAAAGAAAGAAATAGCCTATCCCAGGTCACACTCCCTGTGTTGTATTACATAGGATTTGTAGGGTATTGACCAATCACACATAGCATGAAGTCTTAATCATAAGTACTTAAGTGATAATCTTGTCTTTTATATAACCTTTCTTTTATATAAGACCCAGAAAGGTGAAGCAATTTCAGGGAAAAAACAAAAACAAACAAACAAACAAAAGCAATGTAATTGGAATCAGGAAAACCTAGCTTCAAATTCTCCCAGATATATTAACTCCTGTGTGACCCTCCCTTAAGCTTTCTGAACCTCCATTTCCCCATCGGTAAAATGTGTGGTTTGGACTATAAGTTATCTTCTAGCTCTAAATCTATGGAATTATATCCAAGGTCATACACTGAAAGGTCTATGGCAGAGGGTCAGGATTTAAATTCAGTTCCTCTGCATTTAAGCCTAATGCAGACTCCTCTGTGCTACATGCTTCTTTGGGTGTTCCATCCTACCAGAAATTGGAGCAGAAGCCTGGGGTTAGGATGGGAGGAAGGGATCAGGGAAACTCATAAAGTACAAACAGGAACCAGAACCAAGGACTCCAGATGTAGAGGAGCTGGGAAACATTAAGCAGACCTTGAAAATCTGAACACTGGTTAAACTAGTTAGTTAGTCATAAAACATAGTCAATGGATAAACATTTATTCAGTGTCTAGTATGTAGGAGACACGGCGCTAAACTAGAAAAGGCAAAACTCAGTCCCTATTGTTTAGTCATAGGGAGCTTCAGAATGCCACCATAGGCTCTGATAAGATGGACAGCCTCATTGCTTTGGCCAGCTTTGAGTTATCTATGTTCTACGCCTTTGTATAGCATTGTCCCAACTGCTGGTGCCTTTCTCTGGTCATCTGCCAGCTGAGTGACCCAGACATCATGTTCTAAAGCCAAGGCCAAAGCTAAGGGAGTACTTTGGTCCTGAGGCAGTTGCCAGCATTGCAAAAGGGATGAGCTCTTGAGTTCCTATTTTGATGGCTTTAATTCATTCATTTAGCAAACAATAAGCCAATATTAACTGATCATTTACTTTGTGTACAGTCTTGTGCATGGTGTAGTGGGGATATAATGGAGAATAATAAGTAATACCTGCTCTCTCAAGCTTATGTTTTGATATTCATGCTCCATAGATTGATGGAGTACTTGTTTTGGAGATTAGAAAACCTGAGTTTAAATCTTGTTTCAAACACTTACTAGCTGTGTGATCTTGGGCAAATTATTTAACTTTTATCTGCCCAGTTTCCTTAACTGTAAAATAGAAGGAGTGATATAGCCTACTTCCAAATGATAAATTTGTAAAGTGTTTTGCACAGTGCCTAATATATATTAAGTGCTTAATAAATGCTTATTTCTTTCCTTCATGAAAAATTATGATCTGACTCAGAGTGGTCATTAACAACTTAATGTCTTTGTGGCAACAAGACTCAGTGGAGTATCCTAGGGAGCTGGGCTTTGCTCTATGCTGTTTAATGTGTTTGTCAATGACTTGAATAAAAAACATAGTCTAATCATCAGATCTGGATTGCCATAAAGCTTAGAGGGAAAGCTAACACAATGATTGAAGGAACTGGGACCCAAAAAGGTCTGGCCCATTGGATCATTGAACTGAATCTAAGATGAAAATCGATAGACATAATTATAAGTATTACACTTGGATTAGAAAGCTCAGCTCCACAAATGTAGATAGTTATTTGTTGGGGGAAAATATATACTCTTCCCTGGCTTAATGAAAGGAGACCCTTCCTAACAGTTAGAGCATCTAAAAGGGCTTGGGCTGTCTGCCTCACCAAATGGTGAGTTTCTCTTCATTTGAGATCTTTGTACATAAGCAAGATGACCACCTGTCTGTTATGTTTTAGTCAATATTCCTTTTTGGGTATGGATGATACTGGATGGACAGGGAAGCAATAATGGAATCTATGCTAAGGCACACTTCTGAGGCTTCAGTGGAAAGAAACTAAACGGCAGAAATACTTTTAAGTTTCAAAATATTCTACTCTTGTTATTCTGAGCATAGACACACAGAAATAGGAGCCAGGGAAAAATTTCTTGAATATTAACAAAAATAACTCTTAAGATTCTGTGATTTTGTGAACAATGTAAGTTGTCATGAAGCGGTATACTTTGTGTGCCAAATGAGTAGTACCAATGGCATGCTGGAAAGTGTTTAACTACTGGTTCTCAGAAAAATAAAAGTATGCATGACAAATTTTTTAGTTTAATCTGCGTGACTAACATTTTCTCCATCACTTTTTTAAGTCTAGATAATTAGCAAACAATAAGCCAAGCTCCAATTTGTAGCATTTGCTGATTTTAGTGCTAACACTGAAAATTTAACATCAGCTTCCTATGTATGAGCCAGTATGAGCAGGATCCAACACACCATGAGCGATTCAGATAATAAGGGCTTGGTATCCAGAGGTGGAAGAAATCATTGTGGGCTAGAGATATATATTGGGGGATCTCATAGAAAGAACAAAAGCTAGATCATGAGCAAGGAATTGTAGGAAAAGTTCAGAGGTTTGAGACAAATGATGCAAAGTCTACCCTTAGGGATGGGGAAGACTAGATAAAGAAGGAACTCATCCTGTACATCCTAATAAGTTTCTCTTTTAAGAAAATGATATTGCTATTTTTGACTTTTACATCACTTACATTTCCCATGATACCCTCTCTCTATCTCCTCTTCTGAAAGTCATTTCTTGTAACAAGGAATAATAACAAAGAAAAAATATATTTATTAAAACTTGCCAAAAACATAATGTTTCATGCAATGTTCTATACACATAGTTCACCATCTTGGAAAGAAATAAATGGAGATATTTATTCATGACTCTTCTTTGAGCTGGAGCTTAATTATTATAGTTTCAAAGCATTCAGTTTCAATTATTTTGTTGTTTTGTTATTTCCATTTAAATTACTATTGTCATTGTGCATGTGTTTTTCTGGTCCTATGTATATCACTTTCCATCAGTTCATGTAAATCTTTCCGTGTGTCTCTATATTAACCATACTCATCATTCTTTATATTTTTGTGGTTTGTTCAGACCAATGATATCACAGGGTGATGTCTCGACTCCTGCGAGAGTTGGATTTAAAAAGTGGTCAGCCTTACTCTTCCGCCATCTCGCTCCAATGACAAGACAAAAAGTCAGGATAATGTGGATGAGGGATGCAGCGAGCGAGCTTGGTATCTTTGATGTCTAAGCTCTAAACGCCCTACTGCCCCTTCTTCATCAGCCTTCAAGCCCGTTGCAAGAAATTGTTCTCATAGTTATCAAACTGTGCATACCCTTTGACCCAGCATTGCTGCTATTGGGCTTATATCCCAAAGAAATACTGAGGAGGGGAAAGGGACCTGTATGTGCCAAAATGTTTGTGGCAGCCCTTCTTGTAGTGGCTAGAAACTGGAAGATGAATGTCCATCAATTGGAGAATGGTTGGGTAAATTATGGTATATGAAGGTTATGGAATATTATTGCTCTGTAAGAAATGACCAGCAGGAGGAATACAGAAAGGTTTGGAGAGACTGACATTAACTGATGCTGAGTGAAATGAGCAGAACCGGAAGATCGCTATACACTTCAACAACAATACTGTATGAAGATGTGTTCTGATGGAAGTGGATATCTTCAACATAAAGAAGATCCAACTCACTTCCAGTTGATCAATGATGGACAGAAACAACTACACCCAGAGAAGGAACACTGGGAAGCGAATGTAAATTGTTAACACTACTGTCTATCTACCTACCCAGGTTACTTATACCTTCGGAAGCTAATACTTAACGTGCAACAAGAAAATGGTATTTACACACATATATTGTATCTGGGTTATATTGTAACACATGTAAAATGTATGGGATTGCCTGTCATCGGGGGGAGGGAGTAGAGGGAGGGAGGGGATAATGTGGAAAAATGAATACAAGGGATAATGTTATAAAAAAAAATTACTCATGTATATATAATGTCAAAAAATTTTATAAATAAAATTAAATTAAAAAAAAAGAAATTGTTCTCATCCACCCCATTATTCCTCCAGAAATCTTCCCAAGCTGGAGGCAGACATCCGCTAACTCACTGAGAGGTTTGTTCTTTATCCTTTACCTGGTTTAGCCATTCTGGGATGTGGCCATTGTGCATGGGACTACTTCTGGACCCACAGGTGAGAGCTAAGAGCCAGGTGGACCCCTAAGGTGGATGAGCAGCCCTGAAAAGGGCTTGGAAAGCCCCAATACCAGAGGTGCTAGTTTTCCTTGAATGTCTCATTCATTATTCTTATAGCACAGTATGGGGTGATGCAGTGGACAGAGCACTAGGTCTGGAGTCAGGAACACTTCTATACAAAATCTGGCCTCAGACACTTACTAGTTGTGTGATTCTGGGTAAGTCACCTAACCTCTGTCTACCTCGGCTTCTAGATCTGTAAAATGAGGATCATAATAGCCCCCACCTGGCAGGATTGTTGTGGGACTCAAATGAGATGATAATGGTAAATTGCTGGCACATAACAAATGCAATGTAAATCTGCATCATCATCATTGGTAACATTATATTTCTTTAATCATTTCCCAATAGATGAGTAACTCCTTTGTTTTCAGGTCTTTGCTGCCATAAAGTACAGCAAAATTTAAATTTTTAAAATTTAAATATTTTCATATATATAAGGCCTGTCCTTTTATCATTGACCTCCTTGGATCAATACGGCTAGCAGGAAAATCTTTAGTCCAGAAGGCATTTATATGACTCTGTGTAATTCCAAATTGCTTTCCAGAATGATTGGCTTGATTCACTACTCCACCAATAATGCAGTAGTGTGGTATAACTTCTAGATCATAGGATGTGAAGAAGAAAGGGAAACTTGGAAGTAATCTGGTACAACCTCCCCGGATTTCAGAGGAGGAAACAGTCCCAAAGAGATTAGGGGAGTAGTCTTTTGGGTCCCTTTCAGCTCTAGCTCAAGCCCCATCACTTACACCATGTAAATATTTAAGAGATCTAGTCTGGCTCCCATTTCTGTGTGTCAGAGCTCCAGAGAACAACTGAGATGGAGTGTTGAGAACCGTGGGGTAGTTCTGCTTTTATGGTGGCTTGTTTTATTCCATCAAAGCCTCAGAAGGTCACATTAGCATAGGGCTCATTACTGCAGAGAGGAGCTACCTCCTCCAAGTTCCTGGGCCCCATCGAGAGATGGATATAAATTTGTTTTTGAGAGACATTCCTGGGACTTGGCCCAAGATGGAGAAGATATAGTGAACCAAAGAGGAGATTCTGTCTAGTCTTTCCCAGCAGTCCTGGCTCTAATCCACCACTTAGAGGTCTGGGTTTCAGGGCTCTGAGGTATAATTCCTGTTCTCTGATAGACTACTTTTGTGACCTTTCCTTCTCCAGGCCTCAGTTTCCTAATCTGCTAAATGAAGAGGCTTCTTAAACTGTGGGTCACAACCCCATATGGGGTCTTGTAACTGAACGTGAGAGTCACAGAACTGTGATTTATTATCAGTAAATGTTTGATTTGTATACCTATTTTATATTCTTATATACTCAGGCCCATGTAAAAATTTCTCAGACAAAAAGAGGTTATGAATGGAAAAAAAAAGTTTAAGAATTACTGGCACTAGATGATCTCTAGGGTCTTTTTAAGTATTAGTAAAACTAAAAAAAAAAAAAAATTAGCACATTTGCCTGTTTTTCCATAACTCCTTTGACATTGCCTATGCTTATCTTTTACCATCTTGGCCAATTTATTTGAAGTGAGGTTAAACCTCAGGGCTGTTTCTATTTGCATTTTGAAGGAATTCTTTCTTTGGCAAACAGTTTGTGGGTTGTTTTTCTTTTCTTTTCTTTTCTTTTTAACTATTTGTTTCTTTGATCACTTACCTATTAGGGAATTCGCTAGCTTCTTTTAACTAATTAATCTTGTTAACTATATACTTTTCTTTCTTGTTTTTAACTAACTGAGATCTTCAAATTCAGCATCCTGGGACAAAGCCCCAGTGGTTCTGCCCTTGTTAATGTTCTTATGGGTAAGTTCGAATAGACAAAAAGGAAGGAGAGAACATTTTGTGTGAGACAAAATTCTCATCATTATAGACTATCTCGTCCACCTTCATTGCTTTTACTTTTTTCCTGTCCTTTTTTGTCTCTTCCTTCTCTCTCTGTTGTGTGTGTGTGTGTGTGTGTGTGTGTGTGTGTGTGTGTGCGTGTGTGTGTACACATTCATGTGTCTATATACATGCCCACAAGACAGGGCAGGAATTTGGTCAAATATAAGGTCTTTTGCAATCACTCTGCTTTTTTCACTCTAACAATTTGAGCCTATGAAATAAAATGTACCTTTTCATATAAGTCCTTAAAATAGTAACACTGGATCATAGAATTTAGACCCAGAAGGAAATCTACCTAGGAGATATGTAGTATGAGGGTTCTTAACCGGTATAATTGGTCTCTTTTGTAATCCTATGAATTCTATTTTATACACTTAGAGGCATTTTTCTCAGAAGGCAGATGCAGTCTTTGCTAGAATGAGGTCTTTGACACACACAAAAAAAATGTTAAGATTCTCTGCTCTCATTTTATTTTTTTAATGCTAACATTTTTATTTATTTTTTAATTAATTAAATTTTATTTTTCAATCAATAAGCATTTTTCTTTCATTTCTTTCTCTATCCTCCACTAGAAAAAAAAAGTGAGACAAAAGTCTTGTGATAAATACTCAAGCAAAACAAATTCTTCCATTGACCATTGTCTGAGAATATGTATGTCATTCTGCATATTTAGTCCGTCCCGGGTTGTCACACAAGAGATAGAAGAAGACCAGAGGCAAGCAGAGAAGGTGTGACTGTGACTGCTCCTCAGCCACCTTGGGCAGATGAATTCATCATTACCATTACTAAGTCTCTCAGTGAGAAGCCAGGGGAGGGTAATAGGAGAGCAAGCAGTCCCCCCAATAGCCTGGGCCTAAAGTGAATTATGAGAAGGAGCTTGGGGAATGGGAGGAAGAAGGGGAGGAGGAAAAGGATCACATCTTTCTGTTGAGGAATCACGTCCAGGTGGCAGTGACCCTGAAGAACAAAACCAAGGACAAGAGGATTGTGTCATCTAAGGCTGGGAGCCAAGGGGAAAAAAGCCCTCTGAGAGGGGGCTGCAGCCCAGGAAGCCCCATGCAAATAGCAATCACTGTGGACCCTGAACACGTTGGACATGTTGCAGAACGCTGGGGCACCTTGGACTTTCTCCCTTCTGGGATCACCATCTCTGCTTTCAAGGTATGGAAAATCAGTCTCCTGAAAGGAAATGCTGCCTTTAAAATAAGTTATAAGTGGTACTGTGCCTACAATAGGAAGAATAAGAAAATCGTTCCAGAGCTTGATAACCTCTCTGTTCACGTGGCACTATTGCCCATCAGGGATGTTTTTTTTTGACTCTAGGTTAAGTTGGAAAATCCAGTTTCCAGCTAGGGAACCTGGAAAATTCTTGTCTTCTAGCCAAACATATATTAGGTATAAAGCTGGTACAAAGTATTGGGATTTCTTTCCCAATGAGAGGAGCCTGCCTTTGAATTCTGATGATCTCTAACTACACCTGGCCCAGGAAGCAGATGGCTCTCCAGATCTGGTGCCTTTCTTTCATGAGAAATTTGTGTGGTTGTATCTGCATGTGTGAAACTATGGGATTAGGGATGTAGAAAAAGGCATTGTGAGTGATGACTTTCTAATGGGTTCCTGCACTTGAGAAATCCAGGGTGGGATGGGAGCAAAAAAAAATGACATTTTGCTTGATGGGAGGTAGCAATCTAAACTTTGCAGAGCATTTCCCAAAAAGAGATTGGGAGAAATAATGCCACAGATTCAGGTTTTAACCCACATCTGAAGCTGAAGAAGATGGGGAGTAGCTATGGAAAGAGCATACAGCATCTCAGTTGAAGAAAAAAATGTAATCTAAAACAAATAAAATTAAGCATTCCTAAAAAACGATTTAGTCCATTTTGTCTCTCTGTCAAAGCATTCTTCATCACTAGTCCTTTGGAATCCTGACTAATTAGTGTACTGATCAGAGTTCTTAAACTTTTAAAAATTGTTTGATTTGTCGAGTTTTACAGTACAATTTGTTCTCCTGGTTCTGCTTTCTTCAATTTGTATCAACTCATATGTCTTCTCAGATTTCTTTGAAATCTCTTTCAGATTTTCTCAAAACCCAATAATGTTTATTACATTCATATAAATCTCAATTTTCAACTGAGTCTCAGCAAGGGAAAATTCTCATAGTGGTCAATATGGAAGGTAGCTGAACTCAGGACTTGTCTTTCTCTTTCTATCCCACATCATGCAATGTCCTCTGACATTCACTTCAAAGAAAGGAGATACTTCCAAATAGCTATTTATTCTAGGCAATGACAGGTTGAAACTCTCTAAGGGAAAATGTGACATGTTTTCAGGTGAAGAGATGGGGTAGAGAAAGATGGGGTTTGCATTATTTTTACTTTTGGAGTTAAAAGACTGAAAGGGGGATTTCAGAGGCTAGGCCATCTTCTTGACTTCTGTGGCCTCAAAATTTCTGGAGGAGGCATTTTAGTTTCCCTGACAGGGGAAAAAGGGTATGAAAATAGTGCAGTGGATAGTGCCAGCCTGAAGTCAGGAAGATTCATCTTCTGAGTTCAAATCTGGCCTCCGATTTATGACCTGTGTGATAACAAGCAAGTTATTAATTCTGTTTGCCTCAGTTTCCTCATCTATAAAATGAACTGGAGAAGGAAATGGCAAACCCATTCCAAGAAAATCACAAATGGCATTCTGAAGAGTCAAACAAACATGACAGAATAATGTATGAACAAAAAAATACAGGGAAAATGATTTAGGTTATCACAAGGATTCACAGAAAATCCCCTCTGTAAGAGAAAGAGGAAGCAGGATCCAAAATAGCATCCAAGTAAGCTTAAACCATAAATTGGGCCAAGTCAGGGACTCCAAAATTTAAGGATTGAAAATAGAAATGGGAATAGTCAAGGGACCAGAGAGGAGAATTCTTGTCAGGGTAGTCCATGTAGAGCTTTGGGTTTAATATTTGTAGAAGTATTGGCTAAAAGACTGTCATACAATTTGCTTCTCCAGGGGTTAATAATGTTCTTCACCCCTTGATGTGTGCTTCTGGTAGCAATTCCCACTTCTGACCCTTTCCAGCTCAAATATCTATCTGCTAAATGATTTGGAGACTCATTTATTTCATAGATTTCTGACTTATTTCTGTACTCAAGGTCTTCTCTGATAGTCTCTTTTTTTCTGATAAGAAGCAGATTCATATTAATAGTCTACTCTATGCAAGATTTTGAACTGGGAGTGAAAGGATGAAAAATAATACTTCTGTCCTTAGGGGGTTTGGGCTCAAATGTAATGAGTCAAAGGGGTGTCCTCTGAATTGGTTCTTGAAGCAAAAGAATGGCTACAAATAATGAGGAGCTCATTTAGAGAGTATGTTCCAAATGTGCAGATAGGACTGATGAGGAGAAAGATAGAACAAGAATAATACAGTTTGAATAAAACATAGGGTATGTGAAGGGTAATAGTGTAAAGTCAGACCTGGTTCCAAATCCCTTTTCTGAGACCCAATACCTATATTAATATGGTCAGGTTCCATAGGCTAGGTAAGTTAAATTGTTGAGAGCCTTAAATACCAGCATCAAATATGCAAAGCTTACTCTATGATCAATGGGAAATATTTGAGTTGAGAGATGAGAACATAATATGTTAGGAAGATTCTTTTGGAAAGTGGTGCAGAAAAATGAAATGACAAAATGATAAACTAGAGTAATAATTTTAAAACTTTTTAAATCATTCACCCTTCTAAGAAAAAGAAAATTTGAGCATATCTCCTCAATATATTTAGGATGAGAACAAGTGTTTATTTTTTACTACTCAGTCATTTCAGAATCTCTGAGACTCCATTTGGGGTTCTCTTGACAAGATCCCAGAGTGTTTTGTCATTTCCTTTTCCAGCTCATTTTATAGATTATGAAATTTATGTATATAGAGGTTAGTGGCTGGTCCAGAGGTACACAGGAATCACCTGCATAGTGTTGGTGAAGTCAGCAAGTGAGAGAGTATAGTGAGAAGAGAAGAGACTCCCTTGGGCAGATCTTTGGGGGAGGCCCACAGTTAGGGAGCAGAGTGTGAATACTGGGGCAGTTGGTCGAGTGCTGGGCTTGAAAGACTCATCTTCTTGACTTCAGATCCAGCACCAGACACTTACCAGCTGTGTGACTCTGGGCAAGTCACTTAACCCTACTTGCCTCAGTTTCCTCATTTGCCAAGAAAATCTCAAATGGAGTCTGCTGGAAATAACTGAAATGACTCAACGATAACACCAACAAAATATGAATAATGGTCCATCAAAGGAAACTGAAGAAATATTTTAAAAGAACAAGAAAGGGATCACACAGCCCAGAGAGGAACGATCAAGTCCCCAGGAGGTCAGAGTGATCGATAATGTCGATTGCTACAGAAGGGTCAAGAAGGAAAAGAACTGAGAAAAAATCATCAGCTTTGGCAGTTTAAAAATTTCAGGAACCATGAAATCTCAGCTAAGTTTTTTTCTGAGGGGAGTTAAAGATAATAAGGGAGAGCTGAAAGATGGTGGTGTTCTTGACAGAAATGGGGAAGCTTGGAAGAAGGATGAATTTTGGAGAAAAAGATAATATAATCACAATACATCTTTGCAGGTTTGTCTTGTGCTAGGCATTTTCTCTTACCAAAAAGTGAAGAACCTGTTGGGGAAGGGAGAGTTAGTAACTGACCATTACCCCAGAGCACAGAGCAGACTTTTGCCTGGGCTAGCCCTGAGATAACAGGGGAATAAGGAGGAGAGGAAATGGTGAATTTTTCCTGCATAATTTGATTCAATTAACTGATAAAGATACTTTCCTGTGTGGTATATAGCTAGGGCACCAAAGGAAGAGGCAGCAGTGGAAGAGGACAGGAGCATTGGAAGGAGTGGTGTAACTTTATTGGAGGCAAGGCCACAATTGATGGACTGAGATAGAGGAGAGAAAATAGGATGGAAATCATTTTCCTACTTTCCAATTGGTTGATCAAGCACTCCTTTGGAACATTCAACAGCACTGGGGAGTCCTAACCAATATTGTGAAAAACACTGGATCAGAGGTTAGAAAACTAAGTAGGAAATAGTGACATATAGTAGGGGGAAAGAGAAGGGTGCCTGAAGTAAGGTAGTTTAAATGGAAGTGAAGATGGGGGTCTAGACAGGAGAGCTCACAAAATCCAAGCACCATGTAACCTACCCAGTCATGCAAGGCCAGATGGACAAGTACCAAAAATCATGGAATATTGGAGAATATTGGACTAGGAGTCACAAAAACCTGGTTCCAAATCCCTTTTCTGAGACAGAAAATTAATATGGGCAAGTCGTGTAATGTGTGAGCCTTACTTTTTTCAAATAAATTTTTTAAATCTCGGTTTAAATTTTTTTTTAATTTAATTTTTAAATGGAGATAATAAGACCTATTAACCTTGACTGAGATCTATTAGATCTATCTCCCTGGGCTACTGTGAGGGTCCTCATAATAGATAATAGATATGAAATATCTATAAGAGATAAGAGATAATAGAGATAAAAGAGCTAAGTGTCAGCTGTGATTATTATGCTTTGTTTTGCAAAGGTGAGCCCAATTTAGACACAAATTAAATCAACATTTTCTTCAAGGCTTCTCCCCTAGAGGTCTTCAGTTGGAGAGGAATTGCAGTGAAACCCCAGCAGGGGAATCCAGGGAGGCACTTACAGCAGCTGGTCCCCCTTCTTCCCTCTTCCAACACCGTCCCCTCCCAAGGCCTTTTGTCCCAGGAACGAAAGGTCAAGATCAGGAATAGAAAGCTGGCATTGTGGAGTAGTCTGCCCAGGTCTCTTTTCAGGAGGTGCTGATGTTGCTCCAACTTCCTGAGACAATGATGGAGGAAAAAACGTGCCAAGAAAAATAATTACCCATGAAATAAATTAATGACTACTTCTGTTCCCTGCTTAATGATACCTTCCATGGCTGTAGTATTCACCTGCAGTGCACAGCATTCTCTTAGCTTCCCTTTGCACATGTTGCTTCCTCAACTCATTAATCTGCTCATCCTTCATAATGAGGGAGGCCTTGGGCAACCCCTGCCTGCAACTAGCCACTCATCTCTTCCAGCTTTTGCTCGGAAGGTGGGAGAATTCTCCCACCCTACCAAATGGCTCAACTTCTGAAACTGATATGGTATTATCAGTAGAAGGGACATTAACAATGAGTCACCATCTTATTTTTCACTGAACCCTAAAAGGTTTTTTTTCCCACAGTTGGAGATTTTTTATTAAATAAAAAAAAAAAAAAAACCAGAGGCTAGTATAACTCTGAGCCACTTCTCCTCCCACAATCTGCTCATCTTTCCTTTTGGAAGGCTGAGTTCTGTTCATGTAAATTAGGGAGAAGATGGAGGCTGAGAGGACATACCACATCTCTATCCTATCCCAAATCTCCAAAGAGGATTAGAAAATTCAGCTACAAATTTGGTGTTAAAAATTATAAAGCATATACTATGTGCCAGGAACTTTCCTCAGTGATAGAAATGTGAATGAGATATAATTGAAAAAATGCTTAATATGGTACTTGGGCTATCATAAGCTGAATATAAATGTTAGCTATTGTTATTAATGTTAGAGGTCACAGAGCACCCACTGTGTGCCAGTCCCTTTTAGGACCAAGGACCCTCTTCTCCTCCCAGAGAAAAATAGGAGTAAGAGATTCCTCCTCTTCCCAAATCTGTTTAGCAGCAAAGGATGGGACAGAGGATTCCTTAAAGGTATTCCTTAAAGCCAGGCATGGGGAAGGCCTGCATCCCAAGGACCACAGAACCTTTCCATCTGTTGACAAAACTTCTGTGTGTGTTGTCTCCCTTATTAGAACGTGAGCACCTTGAAAAGAGGAATTGTCTCCATTTTTATGTGTAAAAACCCATTATACAATGGGATACTTTGCATAAAGTGTGTAATAAATATTTTTTATTCTCATTTATTTGAGACCACTAACAACAGGAAATTCACTACTCTCCCCATAACCCTGAGAAAGCCCATTTCACTTTAGGAGAATACTTATTTTAGGAAATTTTCCCTATAAGCTGAAATATGCTTTAAAAATATTCTGTCCATTGTTCTTAATTCTGCCTTTTGGATCTAAGCAAAACAAATCTAATTCCTTGGCAATATGACAGCCCTTCAAACGCTTAAAGACAGCTAGCATATCCCTATTTAAGTTTCCTCTTCTCCAGGCTAAAACATCTCTCACTCCTTAAATTGATTGTCACATGCTATGATGCCCAACCTTCTCAGCAGTTTGGAGAAAGCCCTCCCCCCTGCATCCATCTCATCTTTTTATGAAAACTCAATTGTGTTTTAAAATATATTTATTGAGTGCTTTATATGTTCAATACCATCCCACACTTTGAAATGTATATAAGAATACATAGAATGCAAAATAATATATGATATTCATCAGTAGAAAAAATATATATATACATATATATACGCATGTATACATATAGCTAGCTAGATATAAATATATAACTGTTTAATTATGTTTCCCCCATCTCTAACAAAGTCTTCTTCCAGTACCTCAGGACACTCTGGACTCTCCAAGACTGAGCCCAAGATGTGGCATTTTCCTACAAGTAGGAAAAGTTTGGGTACTTTCGTGAGGATTGAAGGAAACCAAGGGACCAAAGCAGATCAATAACTCTCTAAATCAAATTTGAAGTTGGAAGAGTCTTTACAACCATTAAAAACAACTCTCTTTTTTCACATAAGGAAACTGAGTCACACTTTCTTAGATTCGTGTATTGTGCAAATATCTGACTTAGTATTTGGGTCTAGCTCTTCCTTACTCTCAGCCTGGCCCTGTCTCCATTACACCTTGATGCTTACCTATCTGCCTGCAGGAGCTGAGAATGGTCTTGGTGGATCAACACCCAGAGTGACGAAATCCTAAATTCTGAATTGTCTTCAGGACTGGATAAACAAGATTCAAAGGGCCGTCTCTAGGACCTTAAACTTTTTGTAATGTACTAGGTAGCTTGCTTTAGCCAAAGAGTGACCTCATTCTCCACTTCTTTAGGCAAGTTGAATGAAATGTCTGGGAACTCTTTCTGTTGGGCCATCTTCATTAATCCAAAGGACTAAGTTGTGGAGGATTCAGTGGCCAGGCCTGGAGTCAGAAAGACCTGAATTCAAATCTAGCCTTAAGTACTTACTAGCTATGTGATCTTAGGTGAGACATTTAATCACTATTTACTTCTGTTTTCTCATCTGTAAAATGTAGATGATAATATGCCTTCCAGGGTTGCAGGGAGGATGAAATGAGATTATAATAAAAAATGCCTGGGACATAGTAAGCACTATATAAATGTTAGTTATCATTATTAATGTTAGAGACTATAAAGCACATACTATGTGCCACAACTTTCCTCAGTAATAGAAATACAAATGAGATATAATTGAAAAATATTTAATTAATATAGTACTTGGGATATCATAAGCTGAATATAAATGTTAGAGGTCACAAAGCACCTACTATGTGCTATGTACTTTTCTCAGTAATGGGATTATAAATACTTAGAATGAAATAATCCCTCCTATTATTAAGGAATTTACCTTCTAATCACTATCTTTATAAAACCTAAGATATACTCTAGGTTAAATGAGGATTCCTATCACATGAACAGCATGCAATGGGAACCTGATAAAATAAATCCATGTAATAGGGTTCTGTTACATGTCCAAAGATGGTATCTCTCTAGGTTGAGTATGCTGGGGAGCCTGTTCTAATTGAAGCACGATAATGGAAAATAGAAAAGCCTTGGAGACTGTGGTTGATAGTGAGGCATTTAAAAAAGACCGTAGCAGTTTCAGCCCAGGTACTTCTGGCCTTTCTCTTTAGCTGTGCTCTGGATCCCTCACAGGTAGTTGATTCTACTGGTAATGTCCGGTGAGAAACAGTGCTATAAAGGGAGAGACCTTGAGGCTTTTCCCCGCCAAGGTTGATGTGTGGTCTTGTGAAAATGGCCTCCATCTTTTTGCATCTGTGTTTGTTCTTTTGCCTAAGAGGGAAGAGATTAATCTGGAGGTTAATTAATTAACCTTAGGAGATTTGAAAAGTCAAGAGAGTGAACCTTCAGGAGTTGTGAAATCTGGGAGCCAGGGTTTGGGAATCTGGGTTCCTCAAAGAGTAACTGTAAAGCAGAGGTAGCTGAGGGCCTGAACTTGGTCGGTCCAAAGCTATGTAGGAATCAAGATAAATTAAGCCTCCTCCCCTTAAAGACTGAAGATATCTAGGAGAGAATGTCTTGGAGGTATTGGAGTAAATATATATGTGCTTATTCTTATTATAACTTGGAAGCAGATATCCCTTTGTACGAGCTATTTGATGTTAAATAGTTGGATGGCATTGGGGCCTTAGTCACTGGTGCCATTGGTGACTTGTTTGTTGCAATGGGGAGAGGGCCAGTGACTTCACAGGGTGATGTCTTGACTTGCAAATGTATGAGATTTAAGTACTGCAGAATTGCACAAAGTCATCAGTCTCACTCTCCCTTCCAAAGTCAGCAAAGTCCAGTGGCAAGATAAAAGCTGAGATGACTATCAGCGGCCAGGGATGCAGGAATGACCTTGGCATCTTTGAAGTCTGGCCAAGCTCTAAGCTTTCCACGGTGCCTCCTGCATGGCCATTGGGACAAATTATTATAATTCTACTGGGGGAGGACTTCACACCTGCTCACCAATGGAATTGAGGCCTAGGGGTTACCTCAACTTGGCTTAGCCTCTCTGCCAAATCAGACTGCTTAACAGCAAGGGCTGTGAGGGCAGAGGAAATACTCCAAATCTCTCAGGATCATCCTAGGGGAGATGTAACTGGCTAGCTCTGGGACAGCTTGCCAAAGTCTGTTTACTAAACACAGCTTAGTCTATGAGGATCAAATCTAAGGCCTATTGGTGCTAGATCTGACTACCAGCTTTAGGAAGGAGCTCTGCTATATTTTCATGACATCATGGTGATTATGATGAAAAGGAGGATGATAATTGCTGTTATATGTAAATAATAAGACAATAGCTTTAGATGAAAGGGAATTATGCATGGAAAATAAATACTCTAGGCACATAGCAGTCATAACCCAACCCTAAAGCTGGTAGGAATTGGAGTGGAACTAGAAACATTTCTCCCTGTTCTGTTTTCTCCTCTTCCTTTGGTATAAATGAGAATTCGTCCTGAAGAACATGCTACAGTCTTACGTGCCACAGGTTCCTCAGCTCCATACCCGTGCAGGATCTGATCCATCCATGCTGTCTGCTAATTGGCATTCAAGAAGGAAAGCAATTTTCCCTGAGGTGGACAAGTTCTTGCAGATCCAACAACACTGGGGGTGGAGAGGGGAAAGAGAACTATGTGCCTGTCTTTTGAACGCTAGTCTAGCTTAGACACTCAGACAAAATTATAAGATTTATATCCCAGATAGTTGTTATTTTTATTCAATCTATTCAGTCCTAGATGATCCCATGGGCCATTCTGTCCTTAGGGTTTCTTGGCAAAGCTGCTAGAGTGTCTCGCCGTTTCCTTCTCCAGTGGATTAAGACAGACTGGCTTGCCCAGGATCACATAGCTAGGAAGTATGGGAGACCCGATTTGAATTCGGCTCTTCTTGACTCCCAGTGGATAATCAGTCTATCCACTGAGCCATCTGGCTGTTCCCTTTATATCCCAGAAGGGAAATATGGTGTCTAAATGCTACAGTTCTATTATTTTAATCAAGAAAAAAACCATTCAAACAAATCAAGCCCTTTCTGGATCTCTAGAACAACTTCAACTTAAGGATTTGTAAAATCCTAGCATCATAAATCACAAGATCATAGATTTAGAGTTGGGAAGATTTAGAGATTATTGAGCCCAGTCCCTCCCCTTATTTTATGATGGAAAAAAAAAAAAAACTGAAGCTCAGAAAACCTATTGACTTCCAGTAGGTCACACAGTTAGTAAATGCTTTAGGTAGAATTAGAATCCGGGTCTTTTTAACCCCAAGTCTGCTTCTCCATATTCCCATATAGCATGACTTTCTCATTAGTCACAACATCCTAGGCTAAATTCTCATTTACTTCCTATGCTCTGAGCTCTGAGCCATGGGCTTTCAACAGGCTTTCAACAATCCTAGCCAGAAGAAATTTGGGGAATTCTAGACCACTTAGCCAGAGTTCGTTCCTGGCTCCATGTAAATGGTAAAGAAGTTAAGGAGGCTAGGCTCCCAGTCATTCAAGGGGTTAACTTGAATCTCAAGCTCCCAGTCATTTGGACAATATTTGATGGATGAATTCATTCCAGCTGGCCCTACAGTGACAACCAGGAAGATTTACAAGACAGCTAGATGTCCTTGCAGGCTGTTCATTTTCCAGACTTTGTCTAGCTCAGTACTCTCTGTCTAGGTTGTTTTCCTTCTGAGAGTAGACATTAAGATGCTCTGCACAGAGTGAGCCGGGAGGACAAAGCTACTCATAACAGACACAGAAATATCTGCCGTGGAGGTGAGATTGCCGGCGGTAGCTGGCAGCTCTGCTCATTCCCTTTGGGATTCCCAGTGTGATCTGAAGGTTTCTTCAAGCCACAGGATAATTTTTAGGACTTGGTGCTAGTTGGAAGAGAAGAGAACTGGTAAACGGAAAGGTGTGTAAGTGTTATTCCACAGGTGCAAAAACAAGCAAACAAACAACCACCAAAACCCCCAAAACTCAGATTCCAGGCAAACAGGAATTGCACTTGATGGGTGGCACGCAACCTGAGGCAGACAAAAAGTGAATGGAATTTGAGCACCCTAACTTGGGTAAGAGTGAAAGCTGGAGACCTTCAGTTGAGGACAAATCAGTAGGTCTTCAGAGCTGGTCAAATGGCCCTTCAGTGTGCCACTCTGGGAGAACTATAGACTTGAGAAACAAATCTGGAAATATGTTGACTGGCTTCAACTCATGTTGGCCCAAGGGGTCTCATTCTAAAGCACCCGGAAGCAGTGGCAGCAGCAGAAGGAAATAAATAATGTTGTCACTGTGCTGTGGTAGAATGAAATAGCCACAGAGTGACAGAGCTTCTAAACTTCAATGGTGTAGGGGGTTGGATAGGTGATACAGATAGAGGGAGATGAGAATGGGGAGAATGAAAGGAAAGAAGAGATGGACAGATAGACAGAGACAGTCACAGAGAAACAAGAGCAAAGTCAGAGTATAGACAGACACAGTACAGATGAGACATCTAGTCAGAGAAAGAAAAAGAGAGAAAAAGAGTCTAGAGTGAGTACAGAGTAAGGCAGACACAAAATCAAGACAGAGTCAATATAGATATAGTAGGAGAAGAGAGAGAAACACAGAGAGAGAGAAGAGAGAGAGAGAGAGAGAGAGAGAGAGAGAGAGAGAGAGAGAGAGAGAGAGAGAGAGAGAGAGAACAGAGAGAGAGAGAGAGAGAGAGAGAGAGAAACAGAGAGAGACAGAGACAGAGAGACAGAGAGACAGAGACAGAGAGACAGAGAAATAAAATATAGAAGGAAAGAGAGAGAAACACAGAGAGAGAGAGAGAGAAACAGAGAAAGAGAGAGAGAAACAGAGAGAGAGACACAGAGAGAGAGAGAGAGAGAGAGAGAGAGAGAGAGAGAGAGAGAGTAGAGAGTGAGAGAGAGAGTATAGAGTGTGACAAACAAGACAGAGAGAAGAGAAGACAGAGAATGAGAATGATACATAGTCAGGGAGAGAGAGAAAGAGGCAGAGAGAAAAAAAAATAGAGACTGAGACACAGCGAAAGCGACCCACAGAGGGTAACAAACACAGAGACACAGAGACAGAAACAGAGAGACAGACACAGAGGCAGAGAAAGAGAGACAGAGAGGAGGAAAATGGACTGAAAGAAAGACACACAGAGAAAGACAGAGACAATCAGAGAGAGGGGAAAAGGGAGAAAAGGAGGGAGGGAGGAAGGAAGGGAAAGGGAGAGAGAGACAGAGAGATAGACAAAGAGACAGAGACAGACAGAGAGAAAGAGAGACAGAGAGACAGAAACAAAGAGAGAGAGAGATAAAGAGAAAGAGAGAGAGAGTGAGTGAGAAGGAAGGAAAGAGGGAAACAGAGAAGGAGAGAGAGAGGGAGAGGGGGAAGAAAGGGAAGGAGGGGGAGAGGGAGAGGAAGAGGGAGAAGAAAAAGGAAAGGAAGCCCTAAGGGCCATTATGGCTAGGAACCCAAGGAGATGAATTCCAATCAAAGATCCAAGAAGAAAAGAATTAAAAATCAAAGAGATCATTCCGAGCTTGAACCTCACTTGGAACTGTGAGTTAAGTGAACTGTGTAAGCTTAGGGGAAGGTCAAATCTAGCAACCCCAAATTCTCTCTCACCAGGGAAGTGCTATATGTCCAGAACAGGGATTTATTTTTTTGGGTCATGAAGTTCTTTGGCAGTCTGGTGAAATCAACAAACCTTTCTCAAAATAATGGTTTGTTACCTACATCTATTATCGAAGGAAATGCTAAATTTAATTTTGAAGTTGGTAAAAATAGGGATGTTTTTTCCCTACCCAACTTCATAAACTCCCTGAAATCTATCACTAGGCCCTGAGTCAAGAATCACTGGTCTAGAATGACCAATAGGCCCTTGGGGTAGAGGAAGTTTATATATGAGTAGATTATTTGGCTCCTCAGCTGCCTTGGATCTCTCTCCATTGAAAGGAGTACCTCCTCTCCAGAGTGGCACTGTAAGACTGAAGAAGAATGGAGGAGTAAAGGACCCTGGGGATAGTCCCCATCAGAGGGGGAAATGCTCTAGGCTCAGAGAGTCATAAGAGCATAACTTTAGAATTGGAAGGGACCTTAGCAGTAATCTAGTCTAATCCTCTCATGTTACAGATAAAGATAATGTAAATGTGTGATAGAATATGAGCCAAGGACCCAATTCCAAATCTTTCCCCTATACAACAGCACTTGTTGGAGCTGACACTTTAGTTGGGAAATCGGACACAAATGCAGACAGCTATAACAGGCTATCTTAGATGGGTGGGTTTGAGTGTTCTTTGTATTCTTTTATTTTGGTCCAATAAACTTATTTCATCTTCTGCTTTTAAGGCTTTGTCAGTATGGTAGCTTGCAAGAGAACGGAGACCATACAGAAATGAGCCAGATTCTACTATCCTGGGGAAATGTTGAGTAAGAACATTATTACTGATAACCCTCCAAGATATGAATTTGGTTCGGAAAGAATCCAGATCTGCTTTAAGTCACAGTTTACAGGATAAACAATTAGGCACCTAATTAAAATATTGGGAGGAAGAGAAAGGAAAGGACAAAGAAGAGAAAGAAAAGGAGCTTATCCCTAAACTGGGTAAATATCTTCCACATGAAAGTTTGAATTGTAGAATCTCAGAGTTGGAGGGAATCTCAAGGGTAATATCCCCTGCCTCGGAGATGTGAATGTCTTTGCAGGGGTAATTCAGTTTCTGTTTAAAGACATTCATGAATGGGGAAATCGTTACCTTCCAAGACAGCCCATTCAGTTTGTGGAAAGCTGGAAATGTAAAGGTCTGCCTTGTATGAGACTCAAACCTTGGAACTTCCAGCCATTTTTCCCAGTTTTGCCCTTTAGAGCCAGGCAGAATAAGCCTGATCCTTCTAATGTAGGAAAGTTCCTCATATATTTGATGACAGCCACTTTGTCCTTCTCTCTTCCCATCCCTACCCCCAGTCTCCTGTTGAATAATGAGCAATGACTTGAGAAAGAGGGCTGACTAGTTGATGAAAATGAACAGCCATACAATTAGAAGGCTACACCTGCACAGGTAAGAACTCATTACCTCCAACATGAAAATAAACAGTTTAAAACCTCAGCACCGCCCTGAGGGGGTGTAGGCTAGAAGGTTAGGGTTCCATTTGGGACTCTTCAGGTGCTGGAGATTTCACCACCTTCCTGGGAGTGATTCACTTGATAGTCAAAGCAGTGCTCTTGGCATTGGGCCTGAGAATCTGTGAGGGTTTGTTATGGACCAACCATTGCCAAAGTTACCCCATAGCCCCAAACAAACTTGTTTAAACTACTAAGCTCCCTGTCCTAAAGAGAAGTTCATGTAGTTAGTTAAATTATATTGACTAGACTCATAGAATTTTTGAACTGGAAGGGAGCTCCTCATGATCAGGTAGTCTCATTTTATACATGAACTTTTTAAATACATTTTACACATGAATAAACGGCGATTTCAAGAGGAAAGGAAACTTATCCAAAGTCACACAATAAACTAATGGAAGAATCAAGAAAGAAACCTGGTCTTGTGACTTCCAGTTTCTTGATTATTCGAAGCACCATGCTGCCAAGTGGATTTCTAAAAATAATTGCATTATAAGGTTATTAATTTTTTCTCTTTTACCCTTTTTATTCCTACTTATTATTTAAAGCCTCCCTGCTCTCCCCATTCCCTCAGATAGCCTTTTCTCTCTAACATATTTGAGGAAAGAGTTAAGATTTGTACCCATGATTTCATTATTATGGAGAATTCCCAGTAAAGAAATTTCTTCAATCAATGGATGTTGGTACATTGTCTGCAACTTAGGGTTTTGGAGAATTAAATAGAACTCTGAGAGATAAAGTGTTTTGTCTGGAGACACATAATCAGTATGTGTCCGAGGTAGAATTTGAAACCAGGTCTTTAAGGTCAACTCATGATTAATAATGAACTGTGCCTGCTGGGGAAGTCAGTGCAAGTTCTGGTGGATGTTCCTATTGAGTTCTGACTTAGAAACCTGCAGTCTGATCTGGGTTAATACTCACACATAATAATAATATTTGACATTTTTGTAGCTGTTTAAGTTTTGCAAAACACTTTATCTGCATTATAATCTCCTTTTAAACTCATAACAATTTGACAAAAAAATACTACAAGTATTAGTGTCCCCATTTCACAAATGAGAAAAGTAGGTCTTAGAGAGGAGTGACATGATTACGGTTACACAGCCAGGATTGGAACCCAGGTTTCCCTGACTTTTCTGAGATTCTGTATTCCTTCTCTATTATTGTGGATTGATTATCTAGAACAGGGTCTCTTAAACTTTTTCCACTTGTGACTCCTTTTTGCCTGAGAAATTTTTACATGACCCCAGTAAACATATATAAAATAGGTATACAATTCAAACATTTACTGACAACAAATCAAAAATCTGCAACCCCCACATTCAGCATGAGAACCCATATAGGGTCATGAACCCACAGTTTAAGAAGCTGGAATCGATAACATTTCTCACAGGGTTATTGTGAAGACCAAATGAGAGACTAGTGTTTGCAAACCCTGAAGCACTAATAGAAACGTTAGTCCTTATTTCCTAATAGTTCAACGTATGTAGCTTACCTAAGCTTTGTTTCTATCCCAACTCGCAGCAGAGTGATCTGTGCACTTAGTGAATGTTTGCTGAATGAGCAGATCAGACATCCCTTGACACCCAAGTGAAGCTAGTTCAGAAATTTCATTTGACTGTGTTGGGTCAAATCAGCGAGTGAGCACACACATGGCTTTACATGCCAAAAAGATAACTTGAGGCTAGAAGTGCAACATCACCCTGTAAATTAACATCCATAATTATAAGTTGTAAACAGTAGCAGATATAATTAAGATCTAAAGCCCCCGGGATGTGTATGCTACTGACATCATCAGATGGCATGCTTTTGATGCCTCAGTAGCCTCCGGAGGTATCAGAGCTCCCAGAGGTATATGGCAGCCCTGGGACAATGGGCCTCCCTTTTCAAACAAAAGGCTCCTTTAGCAGAAGAGGCGTTGGACTAAGCAGTTCTTGGCCCAAGTTCCCAGCCCTTCTCCCCAGTGTGGCTCTGCCCCTCCGTGTTCTCACAGGGTGCCCAGCAAATTACTCAGAAATAGCTGGGTTGGGGTTCCCTCTCTGTGAGAGATGGGAGTGCCCTGGGCCAACTTTGACCCTCAGAATGACTGTCATTGTTTTCCCTGATGTGAACAGGCTGAAATTACTAGTTTTCTGCTGCCTACTTATTCCCAACACCACAGCCCAGAACATTTTAAATCCAGTTCTGCTTTGTTTGCTTCTCTCTTTTTCCTTCCATTTTCCTCAGTGCTCTTAGGTGCTTTGAGGGCCAGGAAAACCAGCCTTTGTGGCTAAAGCAGCAGCGTCCAGAGGTTACACAAAGATACCCTGACCAACTCTGGTTGAATTCTGTTGCAGGAACCTGGGAGCTAGTCCTAAAGATCTGTTCAGCTAAATTTAAAAATGAAATATTTGTGAGTTTTTGAGTTCTGTCCTGGAAAAATGAATTTGCTTTTTGTAGTTTGAAGTGTCTTTCTCTGTGGCATTTTATTTTTCCAAAATAGAATCTCAGTTGTTTTTCATTATCTACCAAATGCAGAAAAAAATTCCACCCTCAAATGTAAGTCATTTTTAATAGTTGCTTCTTAAGCATCTAATAAGAAACAAAGAAATAGCTTAGGCTCCTCAGGAATGTTACACTTTGGAAGGAAGAGGGTAGTTTACAGTCTTGGGGTTTCTTCAGATTCATGCTTTGTTGGGTGGAGTTAGCCCCCTGTTCAGTGCAGAGACAATATTTGCCAGATTCAGTGACTTCCCAGGAATAAGCTTCTGATACTCAGGCTCTACTGAATCTCATAGTCTCAGAATTGAGAGGGACCTCACAGGCTATCTGTTTCAACCCCTTATCTGGGGGGACTATACCCCCAACAGAATGTGTAGCTGCTTCCGCCTGATGACATCTCATGATGGGGAGATCTCTGTCTCCCGAGGTCATCCTTTTTTCTTTTTTTGCATGCTGCCTCTTTTCTTATTAGGAATTTCTTCTTTATGTTTATAGCAAATGGCTCATCCCAAAGACTTGTGCTAATCCCCTTTCCAGTGATGCGCTGAGACATGAAAGTAATCCTGGATTCAGTGAGTGCTAGTTCCAGATAGCAAATTCTGGAAAATTGCTTCTTTTTTTTCTTCTTTCATTTCTTTTTTTCTTTTGGTTCTTTTATCTTTTTCTTCTTCCCTCCCTCCTACTTTCCTTTTCTTCTTTCCTTCCTTCCTTTCTCTTTCTTTCACTTCTTCCTTTCTTATTTCTTTCCTTCTATCCTGTAGGAGCTTAGTGACGGTATGTCTGATCCTACTGTTTTTACTTTTTCTTTATCTCCATAGAACTTAACAAAGGGCTTGGTGATTTATTAATAATAATAGTTACTAACATGTATATAGCACCTAGTATATGCCGTCACTATGGCAAGTGTTTTCCAATTATTATCTCATTTGATCCTTGTAACAACTCTGGGAGGTAGCTGCTATTATTATCCCCATTTTACAGACAAGAACACTGAAGTAAAGAAAGATGATGTGACTTGCCTGGGGTCAGACTGCTAGTAAGTGTCTGAGAACAATTTGAAATCAGGTCTTCCTGATTCAAGTCCTTGTACTCTATCCACTGCATCACTGAGCTGTCCTTACTTATTGATCTGAGGACCAATGTAACTAAGGTTAAAGATCATGGGTGGCGATTTTTAGATGTCACAGCAACTCATGAAAAATATATACTAAAACCTAGGAGAATCTCATTCTGTCCAAATACAATGAAACCATGCTTTTTTGGAAGAACTTAGAGTAAGGGAAGGGTAGTAACATCAAATGAGACTAAAAAGATAGTTTAGGTCAGGTTATAAATGCTTTAAAAGTTTAACTGAGAGTTTGCATTTTATTTTAGAGGCAATAAGAGCTACTGCAGTTTACTGAATAAGGAGGTTGCATGAAGAAATCTGTATACTCCCATCACTTCGGCAGCTGTGTAAATTATAAAAATTAGTGATTATGACATCATTATTAATATGCCATAACACACATCCCTGACTCTAACAAAATATAATATCATCAATCAACCAATAAGAATTTTTGGACAGTTATTATGTGCCCAGTTATGGGTCTAGGGACCATGACTTGGTGGAGAGGATACTAGTTTTAGAGTAAGAGATCCAGATTTAGATCCTGCTTCCGATGTTGTCTATGAAATATTGAGCAATCCAAAATAACTTTCTGAGTTTTTATTGTTAAAGAACTCTTTCATTTCTCACTCCTAGCATTCTAGGATACATCATTTCTATCCTCTAGGACTTTATTATCTAGAAGGGGACACAATGTGAAACAACAAAAGCATGCTAGACACTGCCATGATGTGTAAGTTATGAGGTATTCAAAAGAAATTCTGTATTTTTAAAGAACGAGAATTGAAATAGAGCAGACTTCATGAAGAAGATGAAATTTGCCTTGGACTTTTGAAAGATAGTTAAGGAATAGGTAGGCAAGGAACATCAGAGGAAGGTTTTCCAGGAAAAGGCGATAACATAATAACATAATTGAGGGTAGACTGGATGGTTAAAGATCCATCTGTTGGATAATGACAGCAAGAAACCAAGCCGGGTCATGGGCTCCATATCTTCTCAAAGATCTTTCAGCCTGTAATAATAATAAGCATTTTTATAGGTCTTTAAATATTATCTCATTTTATTCTCTCAACAATCCTGAGTGCTAACGTTATCCCTGTTTTGCAATTGAGGAAACTGAGGCAAAGAGAGATTAAAAGACTTATCTGGAGTCTGAGTATCTGACGCTAGATTAGATCTAGTGGTCTATCCATCGCACCCTTAGCTGCCTCTGACTTCAGTCAGATATATCACTGAAAGAATAAGGATCGAGGATATAGTCCAGAATAAAGCTGTTGCCAATCATCAGAGAATGTCACAGGTGTAGGCTGTGACTAAGATCTCTGGTGGCTTAAAATACAGCTTAACGCATTAAACTATCCCTAGAGTAAATGCTCAAATTTGGATGCTCCCCCATAACCATCCTCTCTTCAGATCTGCACTGTTGTGCCAAAGAGAAAACTTACCTGACTCTCTTGATCAGCCTTATTTCAAAAATCAGCTTTACCATCAATCTGTCAGTCAACAAACATTTATTAAACATTGGATATACATAGAAAGGCAAAAATGTGGACCCTGCCCTCAAGGAGCTTACAATCTAATGGGGACTAAAGCTTCAGCATTTTCTTGCTTTTATCTCCTCCCTCTAGGAAGCCTGGGATAGAGAAAAAAGCTGGTGCTCCAAGGAGCACCGTTGGCCCAGATCAAGGACCCAGCTTATCTGAGTATGGAGAGCCAAGCTAAGGAGTCTGGCTTCTACATACTCAGTCATATAGAGCAAGGCTGCTTTGGGTTGATGAACACTACAAGCATTCTCTTTGAAAGTTTTGGAGCACTATTTCAGGGCTTGGAAAGGGAGTCTAGCCCCATCTGGTCTGATTTACCTCAGACTCAACCTGCAAGGATCCAAGACATAACTCAAGGGTGAGAGAGACCTTGTGGCCTGTGAGGGGTTCCCCACAGAGGGAGGAGAAAGCCTTTCATTTATTTATATCCTAGCTCAAAAACATCCCTTCTAACCTATTTAGCCAAGCTTGCGGGTAGGGGAAGGGGGACCTCGGTGGCTAGTTCTGAGAACCCAGACAGACCTCCTCCTGCTTCTCAAAGGGCCAGAGCCATGGTCCTCACAGGTCCATTGTGATGTCTCAAAAAAGAAAAAAGAAGGAAAGAAAACTTCCTCCTCTTTTATGTTCCAAAATTAGGTGGGGAGGGAAGGACTGAATTTGGTTTCTTCAGCAAGGGAAATTTTATCCTTTCAGCTCTGCATGAGAACCAAAGAACATCACATTGGTCTGGTGTCCTCCACCGAAATGCAAGGAAAGTCTCATAGAAAGTGTTATCTAGCCAGCACCTTACAAAGCAGGCTCCCTTTGACAGGAGAGAATAAAATAATAATAATAATAATAATCTTTGTCATCATGGGAAGGTGGGGAGGCCAAAAATCTAAATGTTTTAAAGGGAGAGTTTAATTAGTATGCAAATTTGACTTTCAGCACTAAAATGTCATTTGCTAAGTAAATGTTGTTGAGTCTCAAGTTCAGGTATTTGATCATGCTCTGTCAAGGCTTCTTTGCAGATTTCCTGAGTGTAATAACAGCATTTCAAAAACAAAATGAAATGCTCCCTTTGTAACAATGCACAGGGGTTATGGCTTCTTTCCCGGCTATGTGACTGGAATATCTTAAGTCTGCCCAGTACAAGTTGGCGCTTTCCCTCCTACTCTTGCCAGCCAGCGAGATGGTCTCCGGCAGGGGCTGAAAACAGGACCCCCTGCACATCATAAATCTGAAGCACTCAAGCACACCAACAAAATGATTACAGAAGCTATTGTCATCATTAAAGCAGGAGGAAGGAAGATTTGCGTTACTGTCAATTACCCCCACAAGGTTATAGCCGTGATTAGAATTTACAGTATTTGGAAAGAAATGACGTACGTTTGGATAGTTAACTTTCAATAAAGTCCACACAGCCCCATCCTGAAGAGGAAGGATGGGAAGATTACCCATGGGTAGCTTCACTTTTTTTTCAGTTCTAAGAAGAGTGATGATTGAAAGATAGACATTTTAAACTAAGGAGGTAATTATCTGCCCAGTCTCCACTCTATTCCAACAGTGCTTTTCCACTCTAGGGCTCAAAACATTTTCTGAACGTTAATTATCATTCTCTCTTCCTCCCCTCTGTGGGTTTACTTAACTTAATTATGATGATTATCCCTGTTTGCAGGGGTAATAAACTGAGGCAAAAAAGGGGGAGTTATGCAATGACCTACCATGATGCTAGCTGACTGAATCTCGAAAGGACCAGAAAACAGAGCCTAGAGGGAGTGGGGGAGAGAGGGAAAGAGACTTGAACAATCAGCAGTGGGAAAGGACAGTATCCATCTTCCAGGCTCTCATGTGCTCTGCAGTTGTCCTCACCAGCAAATACAAAACAGAGCTGCAGTGCATGTGCCTGACTGGCTGCCAGTCTCGTTTCCAGTCCCTACAATCAGTTTGGACATAAGCATATGTGGGGGAGATGAGAAGAGAGGCTGGCGTTGAAGGGGATCTAAGGCAGAGTTCCCCAGGGCTCAGTGGGCTCCCCAAATAGGAGTAGGATTACAAGGCTGGGGGTTACAGAACTTCCCTTTGAAACGAGCTCTTGACTGGGGAAAAATGAAAATATGGTTACTATTCCAAAAGCTTATTACATCTCATCTTTGATTTCTCGGTAAGAGACTAAACCCGGCGTAAGGAAATGGTGGACAGTGTCCATCCCTTGTGGGAAGTCATTGGCAAGACCATATGGCGGAGATGAAAAATTAGAAACATTGGGGGTTCTCAGGAAAGAAGAGGAATTATATCCCCTTCTTACTGTTTTTCTTTTTTCTTTCTGATCCAATCCTTATTATCCATACATTTCTGTACAAGGGTACTCATGGTAAGAATAAAGGTAGAGGGGGAAATAAATAAGAAAGAAAAATAAATAAATCAGCAACTCATTTCCCAAAATGGTTCTGGTAGCATCTTCCCTTTCCACCTCCCGTGGGCATGTTACTTTCTCCAGCCCCGGACCTTGATTCCCAAGTCCTCTTTGCTTGGGTTACTAGTCAAATATATTGTTTGCTGCTCGCCAGCACAGATGTGAGCTTCGCATGACTCTGGACTGGGAATAATCATGCTGTCTCTTGGACTCTTGACACTTACATCATCTCCATCATCCGCCAGGGAGGAAAGGAAAGGACAGTGGTCATGTTGGGGAATTATTTATTAAATAGGCAGAAGGAGGCTATTTGCAACAGTTTATGAGCCTTTAAATACACCCTGTCAACCCCCCACCCCTTTCTCTCTCCATCAGGGCACCCCTCCTTGTGTCTGATAAATTACACATGCATAACAGCCTGAGTGCTAAATAAATGGTGTCCCTGAAAACATATCATGTCTGGTTACTGAATATTTATACTTTCAAACCTCAAACTTAATCACTATATATATATATATATATATATATATATATATATATATATATACACACATATACATATATTTTTATATGTATATATATAAATATATACATACATACATATATATGTATATATATACATATATATAATATGTGTAATATATAATAGCATTGCATATATAAATGAAATAATATACATATGCTAATATATACAAAATAATATTATTTCAAAAATGAATGAAATTATATACATATACATATATGCATGCTATATACATATATGAATACATAACATACATATATATGTGGCTATATTCTTCTTGGCCTGTCTTGGGGAAAGTTTATTTTTAATAAGGGGATTTGAAAATGGCTAGTTAAAGCCCCAAACCTTCTTTTTGAACTTAAAAATGGAGGTGACTAAGAAAAGAGATTTTTTTTTTAAAAAAATGAAGTTCCATGAGAATTTTTCTAGCCCCACTGTCTCCAGAATAAAAGTGTAAGAGCTGAACATGATGATGATGTCCTCAGAGAGCTGACTTCTGCATAATCTTGCAAAAGACTTCAAGAAGCACCTTGTGCCCCAAAAGTCCATCCCCCCATTCTAAATGCCATCTTGTCATATTTCCTGGAATCTTTTCCATGAGGGACTCATTTGGATGAGGGATCCTCTTTCAAAATGCAAATGCTACTGGTTAAGAGAGTCTGAGTCATTCATATCCTAGAAGGAATAAGGACATGTACCCAGCAGACTGACAAAAGTGACAGAGAGAAGGGACTTGGTGGATCAGTGGATAGAATGCTGGACCTGACATCAGAAGACGTTAGAAGACTCATCTTCCTGAGTGCAAATCTAGCCTCAGAAACTTCCTCGCTGAATGACCCTGGGCAAGTCTCAACCCTAATTGCTGCTAGAGAAGGAAAAGGGAAACCAGGCTAGTGTCTTTGCCAATAAAATCCTAAATTGAGTCAGGAAGAGTTGGACATGACTGAAAAATGACCGAACAACATCAGAGGAGGAAAATGACAATTGCTGGAGGAGCTGTGGAAGGAGAGATACACAATAGTGCACGGTTGTTGGAGCTTCCACTCTGGAAGACAATTTGAAATGATACCCCCAAAATTCACTAAGTTGTACCTACCCTATAATATCAATACTAGGAATATATGCCCCAAGGCATGAAGGGGAGAGAGAAAAGCCTATTATATATGAACATATTTATTCCAGCACTTTTTATCATACCAGAGAACTGGAAGTATATGTACATTAATTGAGGAATGGCTGAATAAATTATGTTGTATGAATGTAATGGAATATTATTAACTGTAAGAAATGATAAAAGACTCAGATGCAGAGACATCTGAGGTGACTTGTATGAACTAACACAGAATGAAATAAACAAATACAGAACAATTTATATAATGACTACAATAATGTAAAGGGAAAATAACTTTGAAAGGCATAAGAAGTTTGACCAGTCATGATTCTTGAAAGCCAAAGATGAAACATTCCTCCCATCCTTTGGCAAAGAGATGATGGACTAAAAGTCCAAAATAACAAATATATTCTCAGATGGGGCAATGCGCTTTATTTGGGGAGGAGTGAATTATGAGGGGAAGTGGGAAGTGATAATGATATAGAAAAAAAAAGAGCACCAATGAAATGTCTTTTAAATATATATATATATGTATATATATATATACATATATACATACATACATAAAGAAAAAAAAAGAATGATGTTCAAAAATACACAAGAAGCACAATGTTTGTATTAATTCATTAAATTTAATATATACTTTTAAAAGCAAATAATATTAAAAAGAAGGAAGCTAGGTGGTGCCTTGGATAGAACACTGAATGGGGAATTTGGAAGATCTGAGTTCAAATTCAACCTCAGATACTTACCAACTGTGTGACCCTGGGCAAGTCACTTAATTCTATTTGCCTTAGTTCCTTTACTGTTAAATGAGTTGAAGAAGGAAATGCCATAGCACTTCAGTGTCTTTGTCAACAAAACCCCAAGAGACATTCCAAGGAGTTGGATATGACTGAAAAGTGACTAAACAACAATTATGCATGGCCTCTATTCCAACATAATTTTTCTTAACTACCCTAGTGTTCCTCATAATAACTGCAAGAAAATTCTGTTTGGCTAATTTCTGTCAGGAAAAATAGAAAACCATTTTCTTGACTTCTCAATACTTTCATATTTTTCTATTTTTGAAGGCTCCAGTACATTCCAGCATCAATACAATGAGCCTCCGGGCAGCTTCAATCTGAGTGCTCAAAGCTTTTGGAATGTGGGGGGAGGGTAAATGCCTTGGAAAGATGAGTGGAAAATATTCATCAAGGATCTTCCCTTAGCAAGTATTCTATCTCTCATCAAGTTTAATAAGTGAGTGACCTTCCCAATTTAATTTCTTCTTCATTTCTAACAATCCCAAATATAATGACCAGATTTCAATATTTATAGAAAACAAAAAGACTATAAAATATTCAAATAAGCTTAGGTTGTTGTCTCATTTTTCTATGAATACAAAAAGACTGTGATTATGAAAATGCATCCAGAAACCTTTCCTTTTTCTTCTAGTCTTTTGAACTCTTAGATGGAAGTTTTTGGCTTGTCAAAAAATGTTCAGAAAGTGGTTTATTAACTAAGAAGAGTTTATCAACAAATGAGTACAGAGAACTGAAGAGGTATTGGGGAAGGTGGTGATGATGTAGGGAAAGGAAGAATAAGAAATAACAGACATTGTCATTGGCAGTATGCTCATAGCTTCATTGAGGTAAGCACTGACTCACAAGAGTAGTGCAATGACAATATGTCAAATTGACCAATTAGAAGGTAATATGGTAAAAATCAAAGAACCATAAAATCTTAGCTTTGGAAGTGACATCAGCAGACATTTAACTTAAGCCCTGCCTAAGAGGAACGTTCATTCAGTCACTGCTTGGACATTCCAAGTGATGGGGAACTCATTATCTGCTTTCCTTATGAACAACTCTACTTGTTGTGAAATTTGGGTTTTTATCTTTTCTTCCTGCAATTTCTGACCTTTGATCATGGTTCTGCTTTCTGAACTTGACAAAATAAATATAATCTCTCTTCTAAATGGCAGCCCTTAAAATACTTGAAGACAAGCATTTTGTTCTCTTTCCCAAAAGCTTATCTTCTCTGAGATAAACATACCAGATTCCTTCAACTGATCCCAATATAGCATAGAGACAGAAAATCACTAGGGTGGGTGGAACTAAACAGGGATATGCATATGATAGAAACAAGAGTTTCTGGATTGAGTGATTCTAGATCTAAAATTTACTCCTATATAAAAATCTATTAACAAATTGGTAGGGCCCACTTGGTGCAAATAATGATCCCCATGAAGTGGTGCTATGTATTCAGATTTGCACAATTCAAAGTTATAATTATGTAAACTACCGTAATTGGTTCCAGCTTAATGGAAATATGCACAATGAATTTGAATAGTGCAACCACTTCATGGGATTCATTATTAACATTAATCTGGACCTAGCTGTATTCAGATACTTGTCTTTTAGAGAACTGGAAAAAGTGCTGAGAGAAGCATTAGTACTTTTGAAAAAGACGATAGGTATAAAAATGTACAATTTGGGATTGGTCCTATAAAATATTTTGTATATTTCAGATTGCCTTTGAAATAGAATACTGGTTGGGTCATAAAAGCCTCAGTTGAATTTCTTTCAACATTTATTAGAAACTTTCTATTTGTCAAGTACTGTGACCCAATGCATTCAAAGTTTGGATAAGACACCGTCCTTGTACTCAATAAAAAATATGGCCTAGTTGGGAGAGGGGTAATTTATAGATAACCATAACACTAATTTTTTGAGAGTGAGTCAGTGGAGTATGTTATAACACCAAAGTCGTACGTGAAATTCAGAAGAAGAAAATTAATTGTCAAGAGAGAAGATCAGATAGGTGTCCACATTAGGTTCCTCCATTTCCTTTCTTCTCACTCTCTTCTTCCCTCTCTACAGTCTAGCTTCCACTCTTCTCACTCACCTAAAATCCTCTTTCCAAAGTTATGATGATCTCTTAAATACCAAATCCAATGACCATTTTTCGGTCCTCACCTTTCTTTATCTCTCTTTCGCTTTGATATTAGCAATAATTCTCTTCTATTTAGTGGTCCCTTCTGATCATTCTGCTATATCCTGGTCCTACTTCTACTATCTGTTTCTTCTCTGTCTACTTTGCTTAACCATCATTCAGGACATGTCCACATGACCTCTTTTCTTCCCTCTTTGTACTAGTTCACTTGTTAATCTCATCAACTTCTGTGATTTCTATTTTCATCTCTATGCATATGACTCTCAGATCTGCTCATCCAATCTCCTTTCAGCTTCCAGTCTTCCATCTTCAACCGCCTATCAAACATCTCAAATGGTATGCCCCAAAGACATCTTAAAATCAACATGGCAAAAGTTAGATTCATTTTCTCCCCATCAACCTTTCCCTGGATCTAATTTCCTTATTACTATCAGGAATTCTACCATCTTCCCAGTCACTCAGACTCATGGCTTAGATGTCACCCTTGACTCCTCCCATCCCCTTCACCTCTACCATGTCCAATTTGTTGCCAAGTCCTATTTGATCTTACCTTTGTAACATCTCTCCCTTGTGCCCCTTCTCTCCTCTGGTACCAGCTCAACCCTTTTCATCACACATCTGGACTATTGCAATAGCCTACTGGCTGGTCTCTCAACTCCCTTCCCAATCCAGCCCATCTTTCAGTTATGAAAGTGATCTTCCTAAATATCAAGTCTGATCATATGACCCCTACTGTTAAATAAATTCTAATGTTTCCTATTATCTAGGGAATCACTACAAAGTCTTTCTAGTCTTGCCCCTTCCTATCTTTCCAGTCTTCTTATGTCTTACTCTACAAGGCAGAGATGCATACCTCTTTGCAGCCCCTCACGCCCAGCACTGGGAATTTTTACTGGTTTACTCAAAATTCCAGATTTCCATCTTCTGGGCCCTCTGGCTTCCTTCAGCTAAAGCCCCACCATCTGCAAAAGGCGTTTCCTAATCTCTCTTAATTTCAGAGCCTTTCCTCTGAAACAACCCCCTAGTCTACCCTGTATCATAAATGATAATTTTACATTGTCTCATTCATTAAATTGTGAGCTCCCTGAAATCAAAGTGTTTTTTTTACCTTTCTCTGTATTCCCAGTACTTTAGGACAGTGCCTAGCACACAGTAGATATTACTAGTTAAAGCTAATTGGCTGATTGACTATCAAAGGAGATAGGATTTGAGAAAGGCTTATAATGATGGGAGTTCAATAGGGAATAGTAAGAGAAAAGATATTCCCAGACATTGGTCATAGAAAGCAGGTGAGGAATAAGTCTGGTTTTAGTCTGCATGGATGTAAATAGCATAAGAAAAGACTGAAAGCCATTGGGAGTGACAGGTTGCAGAAGATTGCTGAAAGTAAATAAATATGGCATACAAGAAGAGCTGTTAGGTGATACAGTGGGCAGTAAACCGACCAGAAGACTCAAGGTATATGACTCTAGGCAAATCACTTAACTCCATTTGCCTCAGTTTCCTCACCTATAAAATGAGCTGAAGAGGGAAATGGAAAACCCCAAATGGGGTCTCAAGGAGTCAGTTATGACTGAAAAACAATTGTATAACAATAAGAGTGAGATAAATTGAAGTAGAATACATGAGACTTAATCTCTACTATAAAGAAAAACCTCACCACAAATTTTCACAGCAAAGATTGTTGGTTTATTTTTTAAGGTAGGATAATGTATGTAGGTTTGAAAGTAATGTTAAATACTATAGATTAAAGGATAAGGACCATTTCAGATCTAGATCTATGATCCCATAAGACTAAACAAAAGTTGATGATAAAGGGAAATATTTTTCTGGATGAAAAAAGTGTCACCAATGGCGGATACCCCAGGGGTCAGTGTTTGGATCAATCTTATTTAACCTTTTATCAAAGACTCACCTTGCCTTGAAGTATTCAGGTTAGGCACAGGGGATCAGCAGGAAGACAGTTTCAGCCCATGAGCACCAGCATCATTTACAAAGGAACTAAGAAATTTTTACACACACACACACACACACACACACACACACACACACACACACATACTTCCAAAGCTAATCTCTCCCTTATTACTTAGTGATTTCTATGTCAAGGTGGAAACAAGTGAAAATGTGAGAAAATCTTGGCAAATATGGTAAAGATTAAGAAATAAAAAAGATCAAAGATTTATAGGTTACTCAGCAGCCTCAGGTGGATATATCACACCAGCTTTCTTCAAGAAAACAATTAGGAAACACTGGTTAGAATGAGCAAGAAACATCCATCACAAAAAAGGAAAGAAGGAAAGAAGGAAAGAAGGAAGGAAGGAAGGAAGGAAGGAAGGAAGGAAGGAAGGAAGGAAGGAAGGAAGGAAGGAAGGAAGGAAGGAAGGAAGGAAGGAAGGAAGGAAGGAAGGAAGGAAGGAAGGAAGGAAGGAAGGAGGGAGGGAGGGAGGGAGGGAGGGAGGGAAGGGAGGGAGGGAGGGAGGGAGGAGGGAAGGAAGGAAGGGAGGAAGGAAGGAAGGAAGGAAGGAAGGAAGGGAGGGAGGGAGGAAGGAAGGGAGGGAGGAAGGAAGGAAGGGAGGGAGGGAGGGAGGGAGGAAGGAAGGAAGGGAGGGAGGGAGGAAGGAAGGAAGGGAGGGAGGGAGGAAGGGAAGGAAGGAAGGAAGGAGGGAAGGAAGGAAGGAAGGAGGGAAGGAAGGAGGGAAGGAAGGAAGGAAGGAAGGAAGGAAGGAGGGAAGGAAGGAAGGAAGGAAGGAAGGAAGGAAGGAAGGAAGGAAGGAAGGAAGGGAGGGAGGAAGGAAGGAAGGAAGGAAGGAAGGGAGGGAGGAAGGAAGGGAGGGAGGGAGGAAGGAAGGAAGGAAGGAAGGAGGGAGGGAGGGAAGGAAGGAAGGAAGGAGGGAAGGAAGGAAGGAAGGAGGGAAGGAAGGAAGGAAGGAAGGAAGGAAGGAAGGAAGGAAGGAAGGAGGGAAGGAAGGAAGGAAGGAAGGAGAGAGGGGAAGCAGGATGAGGGGAGGAAGGAAAGAAAGGAAGGAGGGGAGGAAGGAAGGAAGGAAGGAAAGAAGGAAGGAAGGAAGGAAGGAAGGAAGGAAGGAAGGAAGGAAGGAAAGAAGGAAGGAAGGAAGGAAGGAGGGGAGGAAGGAAGGAAGGAAGGAAGGAAGGAAGGAAGGAAGGAAGGAAGGAAGGAAGGAAGGAAGGAAGGAAGGGAAGGAAGGAAGAATAAAATAAAGAAAGAAAAACTGATTATCTTAACCAATAGGAAACAATTCAGAATTGACTGCTTGTATGCAATCAGATTGTTGACTGGTTAATGATCAAAATTAATAATAAACTAGAAGAAAAGATAAAGATGAAAAGATGATATTGCATATCACCATCTCCAACCCAATTATAAATAAACTATGGACTCTGAAAAAATGGAAAATATATAAAAGTAAAGACATTGACTTTATTTATCTCCATTTCTTACAAAAGTTCAACAAATGTAAAAATAGTTGCCATGAGGAGATCAAAAGCGCCCCAGACTGTCTCACTGAGAAAGCACTTTATGTCTTTCTCAAGTGGATGGGCATCACACACTCAAGGGCAACAGGAGTTTAGAAGACAAACTCATTTGCAAAACACAAAGTATTCAGTTGATGAAAGAATAGAAACATTACCATCTCAGAAAACAAGGAAGGGAAAAAATAAACCTGCAGAAAATTTGGCATGAGACTCAAGAAAACCATCTTGTCCCGAGCTAATTTATAGATTAAAGCAGAAAGAGAGAGGCAGCACATAGTTGTGAAATAGAAGAGATCTGTCAACATTTCTGTTGCAATTTATCCTCATTATTAATGACAATAGAACTACCATATTTGGACTCTTAACACCTCAGTCCACAATGTGCTAAGTAGCACTCGAGAAAATAATTGGAAAGAGCAGCTTGCTCTGACCAAATAGATACAGAGAAAATCCAACACAATTTTAAAGGGACTTTGGACAGTGATTTTGAAGATACTTCATAGTAAAAATGGTCAGTGAACAAATAGGAAAAAACACACCACAAATCATACTGTTGCCAGCAGAAGAGAGAAGACCACATGCTACTTTTTTTTATAAATCTTCCTAAGAATGATCTCTGCATGTCAGTGATATCCTTGATGAAACATGAGAAGGAAACGTGGAGTCTCTTATAGACAAAATTTAGTTTGTAGCAAACCATTGTCACACCAGTGACTGAATCTTGCCACAAAATTCTCCCTGCTTTCATTGCTTTTTTAAATTTCTTAACTCCACAAAACAGAATTCATCCCTTAAGTCATCCCTTTCTAAAAGATGCCTTTCATCTTACACGATTCTCTTTATCTTCTGTCCTCAGCACAGTGCCTGGCACATAGTAGGCATGTAATAAGTGCTTGTTGACAGGATAGATATAATCACAGTGTTAAGCAATCTTTTGGTTGTCAATTATCAAACTGGAATAAAGCAGAAAAGCTAAAGTTGTTTATTGTGTCTTGGAAGAACTCCTGCTCAAAGGTCAAATGGTAAAGGGATTCTCTACAGATAGGAAGGTTCCCCAAATGTTCCTGCATGTGGATGACATTGCATTGATTACAGTACGAGGCATGAAAATATTATAGAGGCTTCTCTATGAAATTCATGGCTATTCAAAAGATGTTGGTCTACTGGTCCACAGGATAAAAGCCATATGGTTGAAGGATGCATATTGTATAGATTATGACAGAACCAAGAAAACCATTTATTCCTTAAAAGCAGTTTTGTAAAAATAATTCTGAAAGACATGAATTCTGGAGAGAGATTATAGAATCAGACTATAGATTAACAAATAGATGTGGAGGTAGATAGAAAGATGTATAGCCATATCATCTCTGTCTCTCTATATATACACACTATTTCAACTTGTAATGCAGAAGTTTATTTTGCTTGATTAAACACTTTTATAAAATGTGGTTTTAATTTTTTTTCTTAATTGGGGTAGAGGAGCTGCTGAGAAGAAAAAATTGTGAAGGCAAAAGTAACATAAAATTTAATTAAACCAAAACCAAGTTCCCACTATGTATCAGACAGGGATACAAAGGAAAGACAAACAATTCTTGTCCCCCCCAAAAGGTTATATTTTAATGGGAATAATTCATAGGAATGCAATGAAATACATAGGAATAGGTATATTTATAAATAGATATATGCAAAATGCATACAAAATAGATGCAAGATACCTTTAAGGATAGAGTGGGGACAACAGAAGCTGGTGGATTAGGGAGGGAAAAACCAGGAAAGGCTTTATGAAGAAGTTGTCAATTAATCTGAGTCTTGAAAAAAAAACAGGAATTATGAAAGGTGATGGTGAGAACATAGAACATTCTAGCTGTGGGAGACAGCTAGTATCAAAGAACAGAAATGAGAGATACAACATAATGTGTGAGGAGTATAAAGAGTCTAGTACATCTCATAGGATGGCCTTCTGTTCATAGAAATTGTGGACAAGAGGCAGAGATAAAGAAAGAGAGCATTATGGAAAGGGAGAAAGTTAGTGAAAATGCCTAGAGTAATGAGAAGTCAGATGTACTAGAAAAAATAACAACAGAATTCATATGGAAGAACAAAAGGTCGAGAATTTCTTTTTTTTTTTTTTTTTAGATTTTTTTTTATTATATATATATATATATATTTTTTTTTTATAATATTATCCCTTGTATTCATTTTTCCAAATTACCCCCCTCCCTCTATTCCCTCCCCCCGATGACAGGCAATACCATACATTTTACGTGTGTTACAATATAGTCTAGGTACAATACATGTGTGTGAATATCATTTTCTTGTTGCACAATAAACATTAGACTCCGAAGGTACATGTAACCTGGGCAGACAGATATTAGTGCTAACAATTTACATTCCCCTCCCAGTGTTTCTTCTCTGGGTGTAGCTACCTCTGTCCATCATTGATCAACTGGAAGTGAGTTGGATCTTCTTTATGTTGAAGATTTCCACTTCCATCAGAATACATCCCCATACAGTATTGTTGTTGAAGTGTACAGTGATCTTCCGGTTCTGCTCATTTCACTCAGCATCAGTTGATTTAAGTCTCTCCAGGCCTCTCTGTATTCCTCCTGCTGGTCATTTCTTACAGAGCAATAATATTCCATAACCTTCATATACCACAATTTACCCAACCATTCTCCAACTGATGGACATCCATTCATCTTCCAATTTCTAGCTACAACAAAAAGAGCTGCCACAAACATTTTGGCACATATATGTCTCTTTCCGCTCTTTAGTATTTCTTTGGGATATAAGCCCAGTAGTAGCGCTGCTGGGTCAAAGAGTATGCACAGTTTGATAACTTTTTGGGCATAGTTCCAAATTGCTCTCCAGAATGGCTGGATTCTTTCACAACTCCACCAACAATGTATCAGTGTCCCAATTTCCCCACATCCCCTCCAACATTTATCATTATTTGTTCCTGTCATCTTAGCCAATCTGACAGGTGTGTAGTGGTATCTCAGAGTGGTCTTAATTTGCATTTCTCTGATCAGTAGTGATTTGGAACACTCTTTCATGTGAGTGGAAATAGTTTCAATTTCTTCCTCTGAGAATTGTCTGTTCATATCCTTTGACCATTTATCAATTGGAGAATGGTTCGGTTTCTTATAAATTAGGATCAGTTCTCTGTATATTTTGGAAATGAGACCTTTGTCAGAACCTTTGTTTTTAAAAATATTTTCCCAATTTGTTACTTCCCTTCTAATCTTGTTTGCATTAGTATTATTTGTACAGAAACTTTTTAGTTTGATGTAATCAAAATCTTCTATTTTGTGATCAATAATGATCTCTAGTTCTCCTCTGGTCATAAATTCCTTCCTCCTCCACAAGTCTGAGAGGTAGATTATCCTCTGTTCCTCTAATCTATTTATTATCTCCCTCTTTATGCCTAAATCATGGATCCATTTTGATCTTATCTTGGTATATGGTGTTAAGTGTGGGTCCATATTTAATTTCTGCCATACTAATTTCCAGTTTTCCCAACAGTTTTTTCCGAATAATGAATTTTTATCCCTAATGTTGGAATCTTTGGGTTTGTCAAAGATTAGATTGCTATAGATGTACCCTTTTTTGTCCTTTGTATCTAATCTGTTCCACTGATCTACCGGTCTATTTCTTAGCCAATACCAAATGGTTTTGGTGACTGCTGCTATATAATATAGCTTTAGATCAGGTATACTTAGACCACCTTCCTCTAAGTTTTTTTTCATTAGTTCCCTTGCAATTCTCGAAAAGGTCGAGAATTTCAAGGGAAGTAATGAAAAAAAAATTAAGTGAAGGTGGTCTAGCTGTACCTGATCTAGAACTATATTATAAAGCAACAGTCACCAAAACCATTTGGTATTGGCTAAGAAATAGACTAGTTGATCAGTGGCATAGGTTAGGTTCACAGGGCAAGATAGTGAAAAAAAAACAGCAATCTAATCTTTGACAAACCCAAAGATCTCAAATTTTGGGATAAGAATTCATTATTTGACAAAAACTGCTGGGAAAACTGGAAATTAGTATGGCAGAAACTAGGCATGGACCCACATTTAACACCACATACTAAGATTAGATCAAAATGGGTCCAAGATTTAGGCATAAAGAACGAAATCATAAATAAATTGGAGGAACATGGGATGGTTTACCTCTCAGACTTGTGGAGGAGGAAGGAGTTTGTGTCCAAGGGAGAACCAGAGACCATTATTGATCACAAAATAGAAAATTTTGATTACACCAAATTAAAAAGTTTCTGCACAAACAAAACTAATGCAAACAAGATTAGAAAGGAAGTAACAAATTGGGAAAACATTTTTACAGTTAAAGGTTCTGATAAAGGCCTCATCTCCAAAATATACAGAGAATTGACTTTAATTTATAAGAAATCAAGCCATTCTCCAATTGAAAAATGGTCAAAGGAAATGAACAATTATCTGATGATGAAATTGAAACTATTTCCACTCATATATCAGTGTTCCAAATCACTACTGATCAGAGAAATGCAAATTAAGACAACTCTGAGATACCACCACACACCTGTCAGATTGGCTAAGATGACAGGAACAAATAACGATGAATGTTGGAAGGGCTGTGGGAAAACTGGGACACTGATGCATTGTTGGTGGAGTTGTGAAAGAATCCGGACATTCTGGAGAGCAATCTGGAATTATGCCCAAAAAGTTATCAAAATGTGCATATCCTTTGATCCAGCAGTGCTACTCCTGGGCTTATATCCCAAGGAAATACTAAAGAAGGGAAAGGGACCTGTATGTGCCAAAATGTTTGTGGCAGCCCTTTTTGTAGTGGCTAGAAACTGGAAAATGAATGGATGTCCATCAATTGGAGAATGGTTGGGTAAATTATGGTATATGAATGTTATGGAATATTATTGTTCTGTAAGAAATGATCAACAGGAGGAATACAGAGAGGCTTGGAGAGACTTATATCAACTGATGCTGAGTGAAACGAGCAGAACCAGGAGATCATTATACACTTCAACAATGATACTGTATGAGGATGTATTCTGATGGAAGTGGATATCTTCAACATAGAGAAGAGCTAATCCAATTCCAATTGATCAATGATGGACAGAAACAGCTACATCCAGAAAAGGAACACTGGGAAATGGGTGTAAACTGTGAGCATTTTTTTGTTCATTTTGTTTTTCTTCTCAGATTATTTTTACCTTCCGAATACAATTCTTCCTTTGCAACAACAACAACAAAATTCCATTCTGCACATATATATTGTACCTAGGATATACTATAAGATATTTAATATGTATGGGAATGCCTGCCATCTAGGGGAGGGGGTGGAGGGAAGGAGGGGGAAAATTTGGAACAGAAGGGAGTACAAGGGATAATGTTGTTAAAAAATATTACCTATGCATATGTACTGTCAAAAAATGTTATAATTATAAAATTAATAATAAATAAATAAAAAGAGAAGTTAGGTATAAAGAATAGCCAGGAGGCCAGTGTCACTAGATGAAAGAGTAAGTGGAGAGAAGGAAGGAGATTGGAAAAGTAGGAATAGATCAGGTTATGAAAAGCTTTAAAAGTCAAAGGATTTTGTACTTCAATTATACATACATGATAAGGGCCTATACCAGGGATAATGACTGTGTTAGAAAGAAGGGGACGGGTAAGAGATGTTCCAGACAAGGTAAAATTAAAGAATTTGACAACAGACTGGATTCAAGAGGATGAGAGAAAGTGGAGAGTCAAGAATGACATCCTAGGTTTTCCTAGTGCTTTATTCCTCTCAAAGAGGAATTTGAATGAGCTCTTTTGGCTACTATGTCATACTATCGATTCATATTCAGATTGCAGTCCTTTAAAACATTTAGAACATTTTCACACATACAAAAAAATCTAGTAGTACTTCCCCAATATTACGTAGTTAATATTTTGATGCTAAGACAAGATTTTATATGTTTACTAATTATATTCTAAATTGTTATATTTAGTAGAATATTTTGGGGGAGTTATTTCTGGATCTTGATTTTAGCATTTCCCACTTGCTAAATATTTATCATAGTCTTGTGTCATCTACAAATCTCAGAAGCATTCATTTATACCATTAGCAAAGTGACTGGTTAAAATTGTTAAAACTGTGCAAAGTTACAGATACATCCTTGGACTTCTCTATTGGATAATTCCTTTCAGGTTGATGTTGAATTTGATTGAATATAAACATTAATGTCTGTTCTTCTGGTTCAGCCATTCAAGCTTTTCTAAAATTACCCAATTGTATTATTCCCTACTTCCCAATGTGATAAAGGGATAAGAGGCAGATAACCTGAGTACTTCACTAGGATCCTCAAAATCTTAAAAGACCCAGGAATTGGGTAGCTCTCTGAAGGTTTCATGGAAGAATACACGAAAGAAATGTACACAGTAAGGTATGAAGAGGCTGTGATGAGCACCATGAAGAGAGTATCTGTACCAAGAAGATCATGAATATGTTGACATAATCACATATAAATGTGCCTTTTTATGTGCTACCCCTGCCTGAAAATCTTCAATATCTTCATAAGGACCTGCTTCTAGATTCTAGATTCTAGTCTCACAGACAGAATTCTAAACCCAGGTCCTCTGATATCAAAGTGAGTATTCTTTCAAGTCATCAAGTCAGCAAACATTTATTAAGTACCTGCTATATGCTAGTCTCTGTGATAAATTCTGGCTTAGCAAAAATACAAAGAAAGGCAAAACAAATAGACATAAAACAATCTCTGCTCTCAAGGAGCTCACACTCTAAAGAAGGTCTTCCCGCTATACCTCACTACATTACTTCTAAATCCTCTGTGTTGCTTTCAAGATCCTTCACATTTGTTCCTTTTATGTTTGAACATTTTAATAATGCAACTGAAAGAGTTCTTCCTCTTTGTCTTGGCTCTACATATTTATAAATAGGTCTTTGGGAATTACAGTCAGAACTTCTTTAGGAGTCATCTAAGAAAAATTCATGTACTCATTTTTCACTTCAAGTATCCATGACTTTAATCTATAAACATACTTATTCCACTGATAGAAAATACCATGATAGATAATCCTCTGAGATTCTGTGGCGCATTATCCCAAATTCAGGAATTTGTGAATTTTCTCTTGCTGGAGTTTTTCAAACATAGGCTGATCATCCTGTATGCTACAGAAAGGTTATCTGTTTAGGTAAATGTTGATTTATGGTAGGAGGGTGTTGGAACCAGATCTACTGACTCAAGAGAACCAATTATTAAATTTTCAATGTAAGTTTTTATACCTTAGAAATAGGAAAGTTCTATAAATCAGGACTTGATTTATTATTTTTTTGATTTGGGGACTTCAGAAAGTTTTGGAGAAAATGTTTATATCGTAGAGTAAACTTTAAAGTATCTACATTTAAAAAAAAACTTGTTTTATTTTTAAAACATATGCATAGATAATTTTCAACTCTCACCCTTGCAAAAACTTGTGTTCTAATTTTTTCTCCATCCCTTCCCCACACAACCCTAGATGGAAAGTAATCCAATATGTGCTAAATGTGTAATTTTTCTATACATAGTTTCACAATTCTCATCTGCACAGGAAAAATCAGATCAAAAAGGAAAAAATGAGAAAGAAAACAAAATGCAAGCAAAGAACAATAAAAAAATGAAAATACTGTGTTGTGATGCACACTCAGCCCCCCACAGTCCTCTCTCTGGGTGTTGATGGCTCTCTCCATCACAAGACCATTGGAACCGGCCTGAATAATCTCAATGTTGAAAAGAACCACATTCATCAGAATCAATCATCATATAGTCTTGCTGTTGTTGTGTATAATGATCTCCTGGTTTTGCTCATTTCACTCAGCATCAGTTCATCTAAGTCTCTCCAAGACTCTCTGAAATCATCCTGCTGGTCGTTTCTTACAGAACAATAATATTCCATAACATCCACGTACCATGACTTATTCAACCATTCTCCAACTTATGGACATCCAAGTATCTACATTTTTCTTTTATTTTGAGAATTAGTTGTTGACACTCCTGTCCCATAGGACCCCTCCCACGTCTTATGTCTTTTGAGTCTGTGCATATTTGCAGACAAGAATCCAAACATCCTGACTTTGTGGCCTGATGATCTTCTCTGACTTCCATTTTCTTCTCTGTCAGAAGATGGACTAGATTATCTTCACGGGATCCCTTCAGCTTTCAATTCTTTGGTGCCATTTTCTAGCAAGTGGAGCTTTGATGGAACCCCGGTGGAACCACTCCAAAAAGCGTCCTGCTTGTTGGAATATAGAAATTATAATGTTTAATAAAATAAAAATCAGCCATACCACAATGCAGGTTCACTCTGTACCTGAAGCTTCATTCTACTTCTAAATCTATTTCTGAATCCTGGACTTTACCCTCCTAACTCAGCTGCCTTCTCACCCTGGAACTTTTCCTCTGTACCTGGTCTTTCTCATCTGGCAACAAGCTTCCTCAATGCTCAACCACTTCTCCCAATGGTGAGTTATTTTAGGGGACTTTGTTTTGAGGAAGGGCTCAGCACAGCCACTTTTTATTCTTTCCTCTCTAGGCTTCTGACCCGCTAGACTTCTACCATCAGATGCCGCTACAGAGGTACCTTCTCCTCCCTGCCTTCCGGTCAATCAATAAACATACATTAAGTGCCTACTGTGTGCCAAGCCTTATACTAAGTATTGCAGATACAAAGATAAAGACAATCCCTAGCAATCTAATAAGGGAGACAACACGCAGACATCAATGTAGGCACAAGTTACACAGGATCAAATGGAAATAATTAAGAAGGAAGATAGTAGAATTAAGAGGGAATCAGAAAAGGTTTCCTCTAGAAGAGAGGATTTTAGCTGGGACACAGAGGAGGAGGCCAAGAGTCAGAGAAGAGGAGAGCGAGCATCCTACTCATGAAAGATAGCCAATGCACACGACCTCACAAGGTCACTGTAAAGATGAAATTATATGTGTGTATATATGTGCAGACTTTTACACATACATATCTGCAAACACAAGTACATGGACACATAAATATACATATATGTACAGAGTATTTTACAAACCATTAAATATCACATTAATGTTAGTATTATTAAATGCCTGACAAGACATGTTACATACAAACACACCTGCAAACATTTACATAAGCATAAATGCAGTTTAATAATAATAAATAATAAATAATTTTAATAAATAATAATAATAAATACATTTACATGTAGACATAAAAAGTTTAGCCACATAAATGTTAGTTACTATTATTAAATACCCGACAAGTATCCTATGAGGAGATGGGAATCAAAAACACTTGAACATGGTAAGGCTCTTGTCTTTGAGGATTGTAATGCACTTTTGGAGGTACAAGAATATGTCATGTACACAGATGTGCAGTGTACGATAGAATTTGGTAGTGACAAAGAAGAGATTCTAACCAAGTGCTCTATTAACCAAGGGATCAGGGAAGGTTCTGTGGATGAACTAGAAACTTAATGAGTCTTAAAGGAAGAGAAGTATTCTTCAAGGTAAAGATGAGGAGGAAGTGTCCTCTGGGCAAGGGGCTTGAAGAGTTGGGTAAATATATGGAGGTGGGCTAAATGTTCTCCATTCCTTTAATTGATTACTCTATGAATCGGCAGTGCTTAACCTTGGGCATGTGTCATGGACCCTTTTGGTGCTCCATTATCTCTTTCTCAAAATAATGTCTTAAATGCCTAACAAAATGCATTTAAGTATAAATAAGATGACCAAGAAACCAAGTATGCAAGAATATAATTATCTAATTTTTTAAAAAGAAACTCATAGACGCCAACTAAGAACTTCTGCTATGATAGGATCCCCAGGATTTTCACTTACCCAGGATTGCCCTTCTCTCCGAGGAATTCTCCATCAGAGGCAATGTACTGTAGAATAGCCTTAAATGTCTGGACTTGGAATCAGGAAAGCTGAGCAAATCACTTAATTACTCCGTGCCTCAGTTTCCCTATCTGTAAAAGGGAGTTAGACTCCATGACCTCTAAAGTACTTTCTAGTTCTCTAAATTTATGATCCCTTGGTTTCTTGGCCCTGGCACAGACATTTTGAGCTGTCAGGGTCTTGTGCCTCCTCCTCCCCACTGGGATTTGGCAGCTTTTGCATCAAGTAAATTCATTTAAAGAATGAAAGCCAGGAAGCAATTCTGAAAATGAAAGTAGGAATTCTTCAAAGCAGGAGCTGCAATTAAGGCGGGCTTGCTGAACCGAGAAAGAGCCTGTGATTAGGCCCTGGCTCACCTGCCAACCTAGCTATCACTTTATATCACTCAGTTTGTGAGTGAAAGCATGGTGACTTTGGAAATGAAATGTCTTTAAGTGACTTCTATGTCTGGCCCCCTCATAATCTCCAACCAAGTTCCCTTCAAGGAAAAATACACAGGACTTCCTCAAAAAAAAGCTGCAGAGAGAGATAGATTTGTTCTGCTCCATCCCTTTTTGGAGGGGTTACAGACTAGATTTTCACTAATAATAGTCATAGTCATTCACATTTACATGGCATGTTTAATACAAAGCACTCTATATCCATTATCTCTTTTCACCCTTCTAACTCTGTGAGGTAAGCACTATTATTATCCCTGCTTAAAAAAGGTTAAATGATTTGCCTGGGTTTTCATATAACTAGCCAGTATTTGAGGTAGGATTTGAACTCGGGTTTTCTGAACTCTAAAATCAGAGTAGGAGGCATAGTGGATAGTGTCGGGCCTGGTGTCTGGAAAACAAACTCTTTCACGCTGCGTGGCCCTGAGCAAAGTCATTTTATCTCTTGTTTGCCTCAGTTTCTTCAACTGTTAAATGGAGGTCATAATAGCATCCCAGAGTGGCTGTGAAGATCCAATGAGATAACATTTGTACAGCTTTTAGCACAGTGACTGTCACATGTAATTGTTGGTCATTTCAGTCATGTCTGACTCTTTGTGACCCAATTTGGGGGTTTTGTGGCAACGATAGTAAAGTGTTTGCCATTTCCTTCTCCAGCTCATTTTACAGATGAGAAAACTAAAGTAAGTATATCTAGTGACTGAGGTTGAATTTGAACTCAGAAAGATGAGATTCCTGATCCATTCCCAGCATCCTATCCATTGTGATATCTAGCTGATCTGGCACATGGCAGATCACGTGCTTAATAAGGTCTTGTTTCCTTCCTCTCCCTCCAGTTACAGTCCAATGAGGCTTCTTCCTTTGAGAGATACTAGGAAAGTTAACCACTCTGTGCACCTCAAAAAATGTGCAACAGACATCTAATTACATCTCCGTATCTAATAGCATCTACTCAGATTTCTATAGTGTCTAAATGCTTATACTTTCCTTCCAGCAATACTGTGGGGAAGCTAGTACTACCCATAATTATCTTCATTTTGCACATGAACCTAGAACAGTGTGGGCATTTATTGAATTAGAAGGATGAATTGGGGAAACTGAGGCTCTAAGATATTAAGTACCTGGCACAGGATCACATAACTAGTAAGCAGGAGTCATAGGGTTGGATTCCAGTGTTTAATAAAGCTTCAATCTAGTAGTCCATTATCCTACTCCAACAAACACAGCTTCTGGAGAGAATAAAATTTTAGGTTAATCCATTTTTATAAAGTGTTTTCTTCACAATTATGAGAGGGATGATGTCGGTATCATCCCAGTACTGAAATGAATGGGTCTTACATTGGGTCCCTGAAGGGATAACTGTCCAGTACCCAGTACCCAGAACTGCCAGGTCTTCTAAGCCTTTTGATTTCAAACATATTTATAACTGTGCTACAATGGGCTTCTTCTTATTTATAGATACGGAAGACTATAGCTAGTTACATAGCTGGAAGTCTTCCAAAAATTTGCTAGGGAATTCTGAGAGTTGATTATTAGATTTTTAGTGTGGGTATTTTATACCTTGGAAATCAGCACATGTTTCAATTCAGGATTTGATTTATTGTTTTATTGGTGTTGGAGGGGCAGTTGTGGAACATTTACCAGAATACCCGTGGAATTTTCTGATTCCAAGTTCAGGGAGTTTTTCCCATTTCTCCATCAGCTCAGCTGTCACAAACACTGCCAACCAATGGCCCCCAGATCTTTGTCTATCTCCTTCCCTTGCTCCTAGTCTTCATGCCATACCATGAAAGAGAAAAGACATTCATTATTATGCTGGTTCTGCTTTGGTTGATGGTCCTTTATGGGCAGCTGGATGAATTGAGTGCTGAGCCTGGAGCCAGTTCAAATATGATCTCAGACACTTCCTAGCTTTGTGACCCTGGACAAGTCACTTAACTCTGTTTCTCATCTATAAAATGATCTGAAGAAGGAAAAGGCAAACCACTCTGGTATTTTTGCCAAGAAAATCCCAAATGGGATCGCAAAGAATCAGACATTACTGAAGCTTGAACAACTAGCCCCAATAGGTTTAGGGAAGTAAAGGACTTTCTGGGTGACCTTTCTATTTATTCCATGCACCTGCAGCTGGGCCAGAAGCTTCCTGACCTCATCTTATTAAAATAATAATGCCAGAAAAAGAGATTTATTATCTGATACATAACTGACTATTAGTCTTATCTATTTGTGCTGTCAATTTATGCAATCAGATAAAGCTTCAACAGACACTACCCAATTCAACTGGCATTAATTAAGTGCTTCCTGTGCACTGAATCTGGCAAGGAAAAGTGAGAGTGGGAGCTCAGAAGTAGCTGGGTCAGTATGGAAGACAAGATTTCCATGGATTGTAGTTATAGGTTCAGAAATTTAGAATGGGACAGCACTGGGATAGTCAACATCCTCCCTACCCCCCCATTTTACAACTGAGGAAACTAAAATGGAGAGAGGTTAAGTGATTTGCCTAAAGACATCGGTATGAGTAGAGGGAGGATCTTAATGTCACTCCTTAGCTGCAGTCATATTGAAGTATATATATATATAGTATAGATATATATATGGTATAGTATACAGTTATATATATATATATATATAAAGAGAAAGAGAGAGAGAGAGACAGAGACAGAGAGAGACAGAGAAAGAGACAGAGAGAGAGAGAGACAGAGAGAGAGAGAGAGAGAGAGAGAGAGAGAGAGAGAGAGAGAGAGAGAGAGAGAGAGACATATACAAATATGTTGGTAGTTGTTGATCATTGCTGGTGTTTGTTCTTCAAAGAGGACCTATAACATCTCTGTTTGATGTCTTGACTTCAGCTGGACAAATTGGATTTAACTGAAGCAGAATTGCACAAAGTTGACCTTGCTATGTTTTCCAGAGTCATTGAAATTTAGTGACAAGAAAAATCCAAGATGACTGATGATGGCCTGAGACATAGTGGATGATGACATTGTCTGACAGAGCTCTAAGAGCCCTACAGTGCCTGAATCAGCCGCCTTTGTGGCTGTTGGAACAAATTATTCTCATCCCCCCATTCTACCAGGAAAGTCTTCACATTCCCCCAATTCGCCAACAGGTTTGAGTCTGTCGGTTGCTCTCAATATTCAAGTATGTCTGTATGTATCATATACACAAGGCCAAATCCAACATTCACCTGCCCCTATTACTGCATACTGAAGAGTTAGCATGTTTCCCAAGGTCACACAGCCAATATGCGTCAGAAGTATAACTTAAATGCAGATTTTCCTAAATTTAAGATGGTTTCTATATCCACTCAGGAGAGAGAGGAGGGAGATACATGTATATACACACATATACACATTTGGGTGGCAATTTGTATGGTGACAATAATGGAACATATAAGAATGGATGAAATTGGGGCAACTAGGTGAAACAGTGGATAGAGCAATGGCCCCGGAGTGTGGAAGACCTGAGTTCAAATCCAGCTTCAGAAATCTACTATCTGTGTGACCCTAAGTCAGTTAACCCCAACTTCCTACCTTTCTCACAAAAAAAATCATTAAGGGATCAAAGAGATGATAAGAAGCTCCAAAATAGAACCTTTTGGATATTGATGCTTAGATGATAGGAGAATAGTGAACCAAGGAAAAATACTGAGGAGGAGTGGTCAGAATGGTAGTTCAAGAGCCAAGAAAAAGCAAAATCAAATTGGACTTTACTAACCTGAAAAAGAATTCAACAGTTAGGAGAGAGAAGCAGGAAAAAGAACACTCCAAGCATCTTTGTTTGGTGATTTCTCTCATGAAATCAGCTTTCAAATGTTGCCTTTTGCTCTTTTCAGAAACTCATGCTGTACCCTTTGATCCAGTGGGGATTCTATTGGGTTTATATCCCAAAGAGATCAAAAAGGAGGGAAAGGAACCCCCATGTGCAAAAATGCTTGTGTTTTCTATTCTTTTACATAGAATTCAATTTTTTATTTAGTGATGTTCCCTAGTTATCCCTTTAACTCATAACTATGTGTCTGTGTCTTTCTGCTTCTCCATGTTTCTGTCATTCCGTGTGTATGTCTAAATATCATCTCTTAATATATTCATACAGTATACCTATAGATGTCCCTACATATTGATACATACACATATATATATATGTATATATGTGTACACACATATGCACACATTAAGAGTTCTATTGTACTATTCCTTAAGCTGGATACTATTCAGACTTTGGCCTTTGTGTGCTGAGTATGGTACCTGACAGAATGGCTGAATTCCATCATTTCAAAAGTACCAATCCAGCAGGTGATTTAATGATGTCAATCTTAATGGGAAAGGAAAGGGAAAGTCAAATAATTTTATTTATTTATTTAGTAAAGGGAAATTGTTTTATTAAAAATTTAAAAAAAATTTTAAAAAGATTTTCCAAATAACTTCTCATGATAACCTTGTGAGGTAAATGTACAGGTTTTATAGTCCCCATTTTACATGTGAGAAAACTGGGGAAGTTTAGAGTCTTGCTTATGTTCACACAGCAATTAATGTCAGAGAAAAATTTAAAGCCACACATTTTTCTGACTCCAAAGTCCAGCAGTCTTTAAGGTATATGGTAAGATAAACCAATGTGTTCAAAGATTCTTCGACAATTCAGATTCTAGGAGAGTAATTCTTAAAATGAACTTCTGAAATAAAATCATGCTAGGAAAACGGGTGATTGAAGTAGCAATTCTCTTTAGGGACAGGCCTGGAGTCTGTGTTGTTTTCCTCTCCCCTTCCATTTTAGGTGTATTTGAATAGTTTTATTCAGCAGCCTTCCCTAGCCATCCCTTTAAGCTAATAACGCTCTGTCTCTCTCTATCTCTGTCCATCTCTATCTTTGTCTCTGTCTCTGCTCTTTCTGTGTTTCTCTTGTTCCTTATGTATGTCTGTACCTCTTGTTTCTATTTCTGACTGTACCTGTCTGTCTAGAGTGAACCTCTTCATTTCTCCCCACTCTCTGCCACCATCAGTTAAAACTCTGTGCATCTTGCTTGTTCTAATCTCTATTATTATTCATTTATTCAAGAAGCATGTATGCTTCTATATGAAAGATAATACCTGGCAGTGGGAAGGGAAGGGACAAAGACAAAGACAACAATGGTTCTTGCCCTCAAGAAGTTTATATTCTATTGGAGGATGTATTAATTGACAAGGTAATATAATTTGAAAAGTGAGTGAACACTGAAAATCAGGGGGGTCTGAAAAAGCTTTCTGTGAGGTGATTGGTACCTGAGCTGAATCTTGAAAGAAGGTACAAATTCTAAAATACAAAAGTGAGGAGGGAATATATTCCAGGTATTCAGCATATCCTTTGCAAAGATTAGTAGGAAATAGAATGCCCAATTTGGGAATATTTGATCACCATTTGGCAAGTAGACCAATTTATTTGGAATGTAAAATTTGTGAAGGGAAATAATGTTGGATAAACCTGGGAATATTGGCTAAAACTTGAAAGGCAAAGCTGAAGAATTTTAATTTTATCCTAGAAGAGCAGGGAGCCACAGGAGATCCCTGCAAGACCTATACTTTAGGAAGATTATTTTGACCACTCTGTAGAGGATGGATTAGAAAGGGAAATAACTGGAAACTAAGAAAACAACTAGGCATTTTCAATTGTCCAGGAGAAAGGTGATGATAAATATTCCCATTCAATTACCTTAGCCTTCCTTACCTTATCCCCGATTTAATGGGCCTGGAGTTAGAAGGCAGTTTTGAATTTCAACCCTGACACTAACTGTGTGATCTCTGGAGAATTGCTTAACTTCTTTACACCTTGGTTTCCTCATCTGGAAAATGAGATAATAATACCTGTACTACCCAGTTCAAAAGGTTGTTTTGCAAATCTTAAAGGTCTGTAGAAAGGTTAGTTACTGTAATTAAAAATAATAATGTTATTAGGATTACACACAGTCTGGTTGGATTTCATTATAAGGATTCCTTTCTTTCCTTACAGTGCTCCTTCTCCAGCCAATTAGTTCTTCCTCTCTCCTCCATATCAGAGGGATAAAACTCAACTCTTAGGGCACCTCCTTTACCTATAAAAGCCACATTTCCCCTTAGCAAAAGTTCTTCTGATAACATAGCATCAGAAAATCACAGATTTAGGGCTGGAAGAGACCGTAGAAGACCTCAAGTTCATTGTTTTCCCAGATGAGGAAACTGAGGCAGAGAAATTATTTTCAAGGTCTCACAATTAGTGAGTATCTGAGATGGGATTTGACTCCCTCCCCCAGATCTTTTCGATTCCAAGCACAATTCAGAATACTTTCCCACTATAGAGCCGTGGATATCTCTAGGAGTTAGATACCTACACAAATCCTAGCCCCCAGCTTGTGTTCTCGGAGAGCCTTCACATGTTTTGTTTTGGCTTTATGTGTGTCTTCATATAGAAAGCACAGTTTTCTGGGGAGAACCTCTCTTTATTTATACTTTGCTTTGTCCCATACCAGGAATGCCTTTTTTCTCACATGTAGAATAAAAACCCCTTGAAGACAGGAAATATATCATTGAAAAAACAAAACAAATAAACATCCTCTGGCTTCTTGTTGCTTTGCCCATGGGAGATGTTGAATGCTTTTTTAAAAAATTTAATCAAATAGGAGGCTGAATCAAAAATCAAGGGCAGTACCACTGACATAAATGGTAAAGTCAGAATAAGAATTTAGGGCAAAAGATCATCACCTTGGCAAGCCTGAGCATGGATGAAGTGATGGGACTCCTTCCAGGCCCCAGAGCAATCAGCTAAATGGGGCTCATTTTAGAACTGAGGGGAGGGATTGGAGTGAAGACCAGCTCTCCTGCCTCGAGACTCATGACCACTAAATGAGGTGTGTGACTTGGAAGGCCCAGCACCAAAGTTTGACCAGGTGGGGAGAAGTGCTGATCCAGCTGGTGACTAAGCGACTCCTATCATAAGTGACTGACTAACCTAGCAGATAACCGAGCAAGAACTGGGCCGAGATAACACCCTGTGGAAACTCTTATTAAACTTATTATTTCTGATTTTATGAAGATTAATAACAGCAGTGACTACCACCTGATGGATTGTTTTTGGCCTCCTATGAGAGCTTTCCAAAAATAGCCATTAAAAAATGAATCTGACCCCACCTTTCCCACCAAAGAAAGAATCAAAGACTTTGAAGGTCAAGAATGACCTTAACCAAGAGCCAGAGGAAGCAGCAGGAGGGGCCCAGACCTCTAGTTCCCCCCCACAGGGAACTCCTCTTCAAACAAAAAATATTTCCCCCTCTTACTTTGTGTGTTTTTCAAACAAAATAAAAATATAGCAAAGCCTTTTCATTAGCCATAATATAAGGACACCCACCTACCCCCGTCTCACCCCTTCATCCTTTCCTCTTGGCCTCTTCAGCACAAATGCTTTGAATTTCTGGAAACTGGGAAATGTTGGATATTTATTTAGGATCCTAATGTAGAGAAATTAGAAGCTTTATTCTCAAATATTGAAGAATATTTAAATATTCAGGTTATTGAGGATGAAATAGAACTCCAGACATGACAAAGACTTTTGAATATGAAATGCAAAATACAGAAATGGAAGGGAGCTTAAACCATGAGAATGCTACAGTTGGAAAGGACCTCAGGGAATCATCTAGTCTAATAAATTTATTTTTCAAGAGAGGAAACTGAGGTCTACAGAGGTGACTCAAAGGGATTGAATGGTGGAAATGGAAAGAAAATTCAGGTCCTTCCATTCCCCCAGATGTTAATAGATATCTATTTTAGGGTGAATTTTCTAAATAAAACTAAATTCAATTGTGCATACCCTTTGATCCAATGACAAGAGTATTACATCTATATCCCAAAAAGATCTAAGAAAGAGGAGGAAAATCCATAAGTATTTATAGAAATGCATTTATAATTCTTTTTCTAGTTGCAAAAAACCCCCCTGAAAACGGAGCAGGATGCTCATCTATTCAAAGTATGGTAAATGTATGTGATTGAATACAATTAATTCTTTTAAAAGATAGTGAAGGGGATGGTTCAGAGAAACCTGGGAAGTCTTATAGCATTGACAAAAAATGAAATGAGCAAATCCAGGAGAACAATTCACACAATAACAACAATATTGTAAAGATAATCAGCTTTGAAAGACTTCAATGATAAACATAATTCCGAAAAAGTCATGATGAAACTTGACAACTCTCCTGATACAAAGTTGTCCTCTAAATTCCAGATGACAGATTGAGACTTTTTTGGTGGCATGACCAACTGGGGAATTTGTTTTGTTTGACTAATATGTGTTTGTAATAAAAGATTTTATTTTCCTTGCTTTCTTGGCAGGAGGGGAAAAAAGCAGAACTTAAAAAAAATTTTAATAAAATTTAAAAATAAACCAAAGGCACTATCACCTAAATATCTAAATCTTGCTCTTTTCTTGTCAATTCTTTAATTTAATAGACACTTTTAAAAAGGTACCTCAAGAGGACTTTATAATATAATCTGTATTAAAATTAATGGTAACCTGAAAGAATGACTCCCTAATCAAATGAAAAAATTTCAGTCATTATTCATTTGACATTGTACATTCTACAAACAATGAAGTACTGTTATGGGAAGTCACTTAATTTCTCTGGATGCTATTTTCTCCATTTTAAAATAAGATATCAGGACTTCTAAGTTCCCTTTTATTAAATTTATGATTCTATGACCCAATGTGCTAAGCAATAGGTACGGGGATATAAAACTAATAATAACAGTCTTTTTCCTCAAGAAACTTACATTTTATTGGAGGGAAACAATAAGAATGTACATGAGTAAGTAGAAAATATAAACATGATAAATACAATGCAATTTCAAGGAAAGGTCACTTAAATCACTTAGCTACAAGGGGAATCAAGACCAGCTTCCTATAGGAAGTGATACTTCAAATAAGCTTGGAATGAAACAAGGCACGGGAAGAGAGGGAAATGAGGAAGAAGTGGACTCATGGAGAACAAATGCATAGAGAAGGGAAAGGGAATCCAGTGGGTAGAGTTCCATCCTAAAGCCGGGTGCCTTATACTTGACTTCATTCTGCCTATGGCTAATTGCATGAACTGACCACCTAATCAATCAACATTATTTTCCATGGGACAGATACTGTGGTGGTTACTAGGCATGTTAAGACAAAGAAATAAAAATAATTTCTCCTCTTAACCACAGATAATTAAGATAACTGTAATAACATAATATTTTATGATGATGAGCACATTAGAAAAATACAAACATTATGCTACATGAGCTCTAAAGACAGAAAGGGTAGTATATGTATATATCTATATATCATTTCAATATATAGGTATGTCTATACACATATGTACACGTACATATGAAAAAGATCCCTCTGTGGGCATACATACAAACACATAGAGATCAACCATAAATGTTTAACAACCAACTCTCTGGGAAAAACCACATTTTTAAGTTTAACCTTCATTATTAACACTTTCTATATCATTTTCTTAGATCTAGACAAGCCACAAATCAATAAATCAAGTTCTGATTTGAAATGTTTGTTGATTTCAGAGATATAAATATTCACAATGAAAATATAATGATTGACTTCTGAGCCAGTATAAGCTGGTTCCAGCACACCCTTATATCTCTTATGTTCTAATATTTTGTGAGTCTCTCACTCATTAGTAAATGGTCTGAACTCAACCTAGCATCTGGAGACATTTTGTTGCTGAGTTCATTACCTGAGTACTACAGTAGAAATAACTTTGGATTTGGAATCAGAGCATAATAGTCTACACTAGATTCCTTGCTTTCTTGTGAAAATCACTTAACTTTTTGATTATTTCATCTACAAAATAGAGGATTGGAAGAGATGATTAATCCCTTCCAGTTTTAAATCCTTTGATCTTAATTCTAGCTGGCCAAAAGCTCATGGGAGCCTAAGATTGCCCTTGCCTAATCCTTCTTGTTTCTAAGCATTTCCTGGGCCATTGAAGGAGTCTATCTATCTATCTGTTCAGCCTTGGTGATCAATGAAAAGATCTAAAGAGTGGGTGCCCAGTAATAGTAGCAATAGAGCAATTCTACTATATTTATTATTTGTGGTGGCTCATTTAGGTTGGAAACTTCCCCAACAGAATTGAAAAAGGCTATTTCACTTGATAAAATGGCAATTCTTTATAACTGGGCTCAGAGCTACCTTGCAATCAATAATGGGGATGTTTCATAGATCTATCAGCTTTTCCTCACCTTTACACAGGTTTGAACCTATGGCTTTAGCCTCATTAACACAAAATGAACCCATATTTTAAACTCATTTGTCTAGGAAGGTCAAGGTTGTAGGTGGAGAAAGTGGCAATATTCGAACACAAGGATGTATTCACCAAATACCAGAGCCCTAGAATTAAGGGTATTTCCCCCTTAAGCCTGAAAAATTGTCAAATTTAAAAAGAAGATCTACTTTTACAGCCCCACTGAGACGATATAGGCTGAAAATATCAAGAAGGCCAAACAGTCCTGGTATAAATTTCTGAATGTTCCCAATAAATTCATAGCAGGTTATTAAAGGAAAATGAGAAAATAAGTGTTCTCCTTTCAAGGCATGAAAGGCAGTGTCTTGGAGTGGTTAGAGAACTGGCTTTGGAGTTAAGGAAGACCTGCTAAGAATCAAGTCTTGCCTCTAATTGACAATAGCTATGTGACTTTAGGCAAGCCACTTATGATTCCAGTGTTATAGTCAAGTCTATGAGTCTATAAATTATGGACAGTTTTAATCTGTATCAATAAAATGAGTTTCCATAAGGGAGCTTTCCTCACTCCCTCTGCCCTCTCAACATGCATAAAGTACTTTAAAATTTAGAAAACCTTTTAAAAAGGTACTTTGACATGTATAATTTCATTTGATTTTCACCAAAAAAAAAAAAAAATGCTATGAAATAAGCCAAACAGGGCTTCATTCACTTCCATTTCACAAATGAGGAAACTGAAGAGGTGATCCGTGGCACTGCATATGGCTACACAGATAGTCATAGATAAAGGAATTAGGAATCAAAATTAAGTTTTATGACTTCTCCAATTCAGTGCTTATTTTGCTTAAAATATTTGGGGCATATCCTTGATTTTTCAATGTTTGTTCTGTTGTAAAGGAGGACCATTGGATACTCTTATACTTTGTCCCATGATCCCTCTATACAATATACAACCATAGGCTAAATAGATCCTGGATATTTCTCATTGGAAAGGCTTTTTTTTTTTGTTATATAAACTCTGAAGGTGTCTGGTCCAACAAGTGCCTAAAGCAAAAACTCCTACAAAAAGCCTTGACAAATAGCCATTGAGCTTCTACTTAATGGGGAACTCATTACTTCTAAAGAAGCCCTGTTCCACTTTCTTTTGGACAGCTCTAATTGCTAGGAAGCTTTTCTTATCAGCCTAAATCTGCTGCTTCTCACTTCTCACCCATTATACTTACAAGCTATCCACTTAGCATGACTCAACAAAATAGGTCATCATTAAGAAGACACTAAACCTGTAGTTTTCTTTTTTCTTTTAAAATAAGTTTTTATTGTTATTTTGCTTTTTTTTTTCCCCTAGCAGTCTCCCTCTCCTCCTATTTTCCCAAGAGCCATTCCTTAATGACAGAGAGCATTTTTTTTCAGGAGGAAAAAACAAACAAACAAACAAACAAACAAAAACAGTGCAAATGATTGATACATTGAAAAAGTCTGGAAACATGTGTTGTGTAATATTTGTGGACCTCTTCCTCCACGAAAGAGAAGGTTGGAATGCTTCCTCATATTTCTTCATTTTTGTCCCACTTGCTCTTTATAATTTTGTTGTATTTATTTGTTTGTTCATTTATTGATGTGTTCTTTCCATTTACATTTTTGTAGTTACTATGTATATTGTTTTCTTGTTTCTGCTTATTTTACTTTTGGTCAGTTCATCTTTCCATTCTTTGTATTCATCAAACACATCATTTCTTAGGGCACAATTTTGTATAATTACTTCTATATGCCACAATTTGTTTAGCCATTCCTCAATTGATGGGCATGTATTTTGTTTATAAGAATAAATATTTTGGTATATACCAGGACTTTTTTCCTTATCAATGGCTCCTTAAAATTTAAGTACAGTAATAAGAGTCTCTGGTCCAAGGGGTAAAGACATTTTAGTCACTTTATTTGCATAATTAATAAATTGCTTTCCAAAGGATTGTACCATTTCATGTATTAATGTATCTATCTTCCTATAACCCATCCAGACTTTTATCATTTTTAGGTAATTTTTGACAACTTGCAGAGATTGAGGTGAACTCTCAAGATTGTTTGGATTTGCATTTATTTTATTATTAATAATTTAAAGCATTTTATATGGTTATGAATTCTTCAAAAGTCTTTTAAGAACTGTTTATACCTTTCAACTATCTATTGAAGAATATCTATAAGATACATATATGTACATGTGTATATAGGTATAATTATCTTGGATACCAGACCTTTTTCAGAGAAATTTGATACAATGATTTTTATCCTATTAAGCCATTTTCCTTCCATTAATGTTGTCTGTGCAAAAACTTTTCCATTTCAAGCAATCAAAATTATATATGATCTATTCTTGTAATCGTCTGTCTTTTGTTTAGGTAAAAATGCATTTCTTACCCAAAGCTGTGAGAAGTATATGATCTGTTTTTCTTCTAATTTTTCATACTATGATCTTTAATATTAAGTTTATGTAACTATTTAGAATGTATTGTGGGATATGGTAAAAGGTGTTGATTTAAGCCTAATTTTGCCAGACTACTCTCCAATTTTCCCAGTGATTTTTATCAGATGAGTTGTTTTTTTTTTCTTAAGTACTTTATGCTTTCCATTTCATTAAAGACTAAGTTATTGAGTTCCATTGTTTCTGATTCTCCTTTGTTTACTTTGATTCATTGATCTATCTATTTATTAACTGATACCAGGTGGTTTTAATGACTGCTGCTTGTAATATAATTTGAAGTCTAGAAGTGGTTTTCCACTTTTTTCTTCTCTTCATCATTTCCCTCAGTATTCTAGATCTTCTGGATTTTTTTCCCAAATAAACTTTGTTATTATTTTATCAAATTCTATAAATTATATTGTTAGTAATTTGATTTGCATAGCATCATGAGGGTAACGTTTTGGTAATATTGTCATTTTTATTATATTGACACAACTTTAGCCATGAATACTGAATATTTCTTTAGATATTTAGTTTGTTCTTTATTTCTTTAGGGAGTGCTTTGCAATCTATTATATCTATATATAATCTATATAACCTTTTAATCTATATAAGTCTTTTGTGTGCTTTAGGAGATTGACCTGAGATATTTTATGCATTTTATCGTTATTATCAATGGAATTTAACTTTCTATTTTTTGTTATTATTATATAAAAACATTGTTGTTGAGTTGGGGTTTTTGAGGACTTCTTTGTAGCCTGCTACTTTGATGAAATTACTGATTGTCTCAATTGGTATCTTTACTGATTTCCTTGGGTTTAAAAAAACAAACTAGCATATTGAAAATAAATAGAAACTTTTCCATTTCAAGTAATCAAAGTTATTTATTATTTATTTTATCTTTTGTAGTTGTTTCTATATTTTGTTTGTTTAAGAATACATCTCTTCATTTCCTTTTTACTTATCATTATTCCTTTAATTCTTTTTTTCTTATCTTATTGCTATTGCCAGCATTTTCAGAACTATTTAAAATGATAGTGGAAGAAAGTGGACATCCTTGCTTCACTCTTGTATTTACTTGAAAAAGTTTGTCCATTTCATATGTGGTTGTTTTTGTTTTCTGATAGATGCTTTTTATGATATTAAAAGAAAGGTCCCTTTCCCCTATACTTTGTAGGTTAGCATAGAAGAGTACTGTACTTTGTCAAAGGCTTTTTTTATTTTGCAACTATTGAACTGACCATATGATTCAGAATGTTTTGGTTAATATAATTAATTATATTGATTGTGTTTTTTAATTATTATTGAAACATTCTTGAATCCCTGGTAATAAATGATTTCTTAGATAAATCACTGTAGTCTGATAGATTTTAATATTTTTAATCCATGTTCATTAATGATATTAGTCCATAGTTTTCTTTCCCTAGGTTAGGTATCATGATTATATTTGTCTCATAAAATAATTTTTTATCAATATGGAGAATAAGTTGTGAAGAATAAGCATTATTTTTTCTTTAAAAATTTGATGGATTTATCTGATGAATCCATTGGGTCCAGGATGTTTCTCTTCTATCCTGTTCTGATAGGTTTTTACAACTAGATTCATATTCTTTTCTTAGACTGGGTTATTTAAATTCTTTAAATGGCCTTTTGATATTTTTGGGTACTTAATGTTTTTGAAGGCATTCTTCTGTTTCTTGTATTTTCAGTTTCATTAGGGTTTTGTTGTTGTATAGTCATATTCAATTCTTTATGACACCATTTGTGGTTTTCTTGGCAAAGATATTGGCATGATTTGCCATTTTTCTTTTCCACCTTATTTTATAGAAGAGGAATTTAGGTCAACAGAGTTAAGTGACTTGCCCCAAGTCACAGAGCTAGTATCTGAAGCTAGATTTGAATTTATCAAGATGAGTCTTCCTGATTCCAAGTTCAATGGCCTGCTCCATACACTGGACTACATAGCTATTCTTTATTAGGCACAACTATGCACAAAATGTTTTTATTATTCCTATTATTTCTTGTGATTTGCTTGATTTTTATCTTGCTCATTTGATATCTTACTGATATGATTTTCTAACCTCTTCTTTTTAATCAGATTAGCTAAGTGTTTATTAATTTTATAAGTCTTTTCAAGGAATCAGCTTCTAGTTTCACATGTCATTTACATGGGTTTTCCGCCAATTCATCTATTTTCCTTCTAATTTTTAATATCTCATTTTTGTGTTTTGTTTATTCTCTAATTTTTCAAAAGACACATTCAGTTCATTAATCTCCTCTTTTTTTCTATTTTATTATAATATGATTTTAAGGATGTGATTTCTCCCCTGCGGATTGCTTTAACTGCATCCCAGAAATTTTTAAATGATGCTACATCATTATCATTTTCTTTTACATAGCCATTAATTATCTCTATGACATGCTCTTTGACCTACTAATTCTTTAAGATTTCATTGTTAAGTCTTCATTTGAGTCTCTGTCTTTTGTTTGTGGTCTCTGAGCCAATTTCTATTTTTAATTGCATTCTGATATGTAAAGTATGGATTAACTATTTCTATTTTTTTATATTTGTTAACAATATTTCTGTGTCCTAAAATGTGGTAAATTTTTGTAGAAATTCTAAATGGTACATATAATTATGCATTTTTGCTGTACCTATTAGAAGATTCCATTAATCTTTTAACTCTAATTTCTCCAGAAATTTGTTCAGTTCCATAGTTTCTTTTTTGTTTAGCTTTCCATTAAACTTATCCAGAGTACTCAAAACTTATAGAGGGATATTGAAATCTTTTATCACTCTTGTGTTATTGTCTATGTTTTGAAACTCAGTTCAGTTTTCTTTATGAATTTGGATGTTAAAATATATTTTTTTTTAAAATAAGCATTGTTTTTCCCCCTGAGCAATTGGGATTAAGTGACTTTCCAGGGTCACATAGCCAGGAAGTGTTAAATGTCTGAGATCATATTTAAAGTCAGGTCCTCCTGACTTCAGGGCTAGTGCTCTATCTACTACACCAACTAGCTGTCCTGGTGCTAAAATATTAGAACATAAAAATTTATGATTGATATTGTTTTTTGTCTATGGTTCCTTTCTCCATAATATAGTTTCCTTGTTTGTCTCATTTTAATTTTTGAATGTTTTTGCTTTGTCTGATAGAATGATGACAACTTCTGATTTTTTTTTGATTTACTTAATATATAGTCGTTTTCCCCATCTTCTCAGTTTTATTTTGTATATGTCTTTGTATTCAAATATATTTCTTGTAAACAACGAATTATAGGGTTTTATTTTCTTGTCCAATTTGTCACTCCTTTTCATTTTATCAGATTATTTATTCTATTCACATTTAAAAGTATAAATTAAGTTTATCTTTTTCTTCATCTGTCTCTATAGTTGGAATTTCTTTAAGTTATGATTTGTCCCCTCTTCTGCTATAAACACGATGTCGTGTTCTTTTGATTTCCTCCTTTTGTCTATGCTCTCTCAGTCATCCAGGTACCATTTTCACAGAGGTCCAAAACAAGTGGATTTTACAGTTTCCCTTTCTTATCTTTCCTGTACCTTCCCTTGCTGTAATGTAGATCCACAAAAGGAACATTTATCTGTAGGCAATGTGTACAGGTTCTCTACATAATGCCCTCTGTCCATTTCTTCACTTTTACGTGTACCAGATTTCTACTTTCACTGCTGTTTCCTTGTGTTCCTTTTAGACAGAAATCAGTTACTCATCTTTCTGTAGTCACTCTATTAATGCTGCTGAGTGTATCCATTCCTATTCTGTTAGAATAGTCACGAAGCAAATAATATCTTCAATTCTAGCTTTCTTTCTAAACATGTTTCAAAATCCTCCTTATTACTGAATGTCCATCTTCTTTCCTGTATGGTTGTACTCAGGTTTGCAAGACAGGTCATTCTGAGATAGATTTTGAACTCCAGTGTTCTTTGGAGCACATTATTTTATTCCCTACTCCTTTTTCTAAAAAGTGTTTAACAGTCTTGCATTATTCAAAAATATTTTCCTTTATAACTAATGGTGTATAAAACTTACTGTTTCTGAACTGAATTCTTATATTTAACTACCATGTGTCTTGATATTTTCAACCTTTCTTTCTTTTTCTTTTCTGGAAGTGATCTGTGAATCTTTCAATTAGGATTTCCGTATTTCTGGGAAGTTTTCTATTAGCGTTTTAATTAATTTTTTTTATTCTGTTGTGCTCTCTTGGGAGATTTATGACCCTTAAATTCTCTTTATGCATCATGCCTTTGAGGCCTTTATGTTTTGCTTGTGTAGTAAGCTTATTTTCTTTTAATTTTTAAAATATTTTTGCTTCTTTCCTCCTTCACTCCTCCTTGGTTATCCTTCACTTTGTGTGTTTGCATTCCCCATCTATTGTTCTCTTTTGTTTCAGATTCAAGTTTTTCTATTCTATTCATTACTTTTGCTATGTAAGCCATCAATTTTTACTCATAATTATCATTTCTTTTTTAAACTACTCAGGAGCAACATGCTATAGTTCCATATTTTCCTCACATAGTGCTCTGTCTCATCAAGTGTTGGATCATTTTTCTTGATTTTGAAGTATATATTTATAGATGCCTAACATGATTTACTAAATCTAGAGGCTATATTTCCTTCAGTTACTGACTTTCCTATTGATTTATCTATTTATGTTCAAGGTCTTTGAGATTTCTTCTTCCTGAAATCTTTCATCTTTTCACTCAATTTCTTTATCACCCTCTTCCTGACTGCCTCCTCTCTGAAAAGGGTTTTCTTGGGTGTTGAATTCCCAAGTGTCTCAGCCTCCTTTTACAATAGACAAGTTATGGCTCAGTACCCTATATCTCTGCCCCAACTGCAAATTAGGTGGTTAAAAATGACTCCACTTGGATGCTATGTTCTTTCCCAAGTAGTGCTTGATGGAGTACTACATAGCTTCACACACACACCGTACTCTTCCTGGGATCTGTCTGTTTTACTCCGACTTCTCTTTTCTCAGATCTGAACCAGTGGTTCATAGTTTGTTTCCCTGGTACTGGCAATCTAGAGCTTTGCAGCATTAGTGCTTCTAGGTTGCAAACCCAAGCAAACTTCTACTCAAGGGCTGTGGCCATCCTTGCAGCCAAAAACGGATCTACTTCTGCAGGCTGTAACTAGGATCTCCACAGCCCTGGAAAAAGGGACAAGGAAATGGAGTATAGGAGTTTGGATGTAATCCTAAATTATGCCCTTGAGCTTATTAGTGCAGCTTCATTGCAACTAGTAGCATAGAAGGAAGAAGAGGGGTTCTGAACATCAGTTTCTGGCTCTTTTCATTGGTTCTTTAGTTGTTTTTTACTTCTTTTGAATTCTAGGTGTCAAAGGCCATGGAAATAGCTCCAGTTGATGTATCTTTGGTGCATAATTTTTGTTTTGAAGAGGCTTGAGAAGTTATGGGACTCAAAGAAAATGTCTAGCGCTACATCTTGAGCTCACTCTGTGGTTTCCATTTAAAATCAGAGTGTTACTCTCATTAATGCACCCTATCTTAATCAAAGCTATTGCCTTCTACTAACTCAATCATGAACATCTGGAATTTAGGAGATTTTGTTCTGATTTTTTGTACTCAAAGTAGTTGAGGGACTCAGGTCAAATGGCAGAACCCTTCTTGAGATTTCTCCTTCATAGATGACATTAAATGGTCTGAATAACCTTTAAAGTTTCTTTCATTCAGCTAAATGATGCAGAATGCCCATATATGGTGTCAGGAGACTCATCTTCCTGAATTCAAATATGCTCACAGATGCTAACTGTGTGATCCTGGGCAAATCACTCAGCTCTATTTGCCTCAGTTTCCTCATCTGTAAAATGAGGTAGGGAAGGAAATGGCCAATCATATCTCACCAAGAAAACCCTAATAGGAACACAGAGAATCACATATGACTGAAAAACTGAGCAACAACATTTTCTATTTCTAATATTCCATATGCTATACTTCAAGTTACTTTCCAGCTTTATTTCATTATGTCGTATATGTTAAGGCTCCTTCCAGTTCTAATATTTGATGTTCTGTGTTCTGGGGCATTTTCCAACCTTCCTCTACTATATTCTATGCTATAAGAATCCTTCAAGGTCTAATACTCTATGTTCTAAGATCAATTCTTGCTTCATCATTCCATGTTTTATGACCTGAAGACTCTTGTACCTCTGCCATTTTGTGTTCCATTTTCTAAGGAACTTTCTACCTCTTATGCATTTTCTAAGATTCCTTCTAACTTTAATATTCCATTTCTTGTTTCTAAAATCCTTTCCATTTCTAATAGTCTATATTCTATAATCCTTTTCAGTCTAGTCTACCAAGTTCTTGAATCCTTCTTCCTTTTAGAGAATACTTCTTTTTGGATACCAAGGTTATCACTAGATGGCACCACCACATTTAAGCACATTTGGGGAAAAAAGGAAAGAAAGAAATAGGGGGAGGGAGGGAGACAGACTGACATTCAGACAGATACAGAGACACAAATTCAGAAAGAGACAGAAAAAGAGAGACAGAGAGATAGAGACAGACAGAGAGACAGAGGCAGAGAGACAGAGACAGAAAGAGAGGAGAGAAACAGACTGAGAGAGAAAACTAAATAAATCTGTCCCAAAGTAACTAGTGGGAGTTGTCTCTTGTTCCTGGGAAGAAAAGTTTGGAGTCACCAAAGAGACTGATAGACAATTTCTTTCCTGTGATCTTGGCCATACATTTTTAGTTTTATATTTATACTGTTGCAAATAAGTCTATCCTAGAAGCCTTTCACTATAAAGTATCCATAATTTATAATTTGTTAGCAGTGAGAAATAAAGTGTTCATTCAGAATGCATTTCAAATTTCTTGCATCAAGATGGGACTAATGCTACAATTTCCCCTTGTTTACAAGAATGAAGGAAAGAAGGGGCCATTTTTCTTAGGGCTGATATTATTCCAATAGGCCTAATGTAACATTTCTTAAGATGCACAAATAAAGCCAGTCAAAAGAAATATTATCCCTGTTGGTACTTTGTTAGAGTCAAAGTTTAGGAAATGCAAAGGTTAAAACTCCAACCTTTGCAAGATAACGTCAAGTTATTTTTATCATAGGGTACATATACTCTATATGTAGAGCACAGTTAGTCCATGATCTAGAGATGGTAATGGTCTCTGTGACTCAATTTGTTCACATTAGGCATTTATGTCATAATAAAACCATAGGATTTAAAATTGGAAGGCACCTTAGAGAGTTTTTAGTTCAAGGGTTCTCAACTTGGAGTTGAATATTTAACACATTCGGCTAAATGTTTTGATATAATTTGCTCACTTTGTAACCCTATGTACTTCCTTTTTTGAATGTAAAAATATTTTTCTAAAAAGAGGCTCATGGAATTCCCCAGACATAAAGAGGTGTCTGTGACACAAAAAAGTAGTCCCAATTTCCTCAGTTTTCCTATAAGAAAACTGAGACTGGGTAGGCTTTCAACTCTGAATCCTATCCTCTTTCTACCATATCAGCATTCATTCTTTTTTTCATTCAAGAACTTATTAAGCACATTCTAAGTTCAAAGCATTGGGAGGGATAGATAAAGAAATAAATTTCATACTAATTTCAACTTTTATTATAACAGGAAGACATAGATCGAAGTATTGTAGAAGTAGAACTGGGATGAAGGGAGGGAGGTAGATGGGAGGAAGGGAGGAGGGAAGGAGGAAAGGAAGGAAGAAGGAAGAAAGGAAGAAATGAGGGAAGAAAGGGAGGGAAGGAAGGAACACCTTTATCAAGTCATCCATATCTCCCTGAGGCTCACTTTCTTTATTGCTTTTTGGCACTGCTGCCCTAAAATTCTACCTTTAGCTACAGTTTCTCTTGTCTCTGCTTTGGGAGAAGCAAACTCTATTACTATAAAAGACCTATAAGATTTCTCATTTTTTAATGATTTAATTGAATGAAACTTGACCTAAAGTGAATAAAGTAGAGCTTAAAGTTTTCCTACAAGGCTCTGTATGTATCTTACTACCTTTGCTGACTTGTATGACAACTTCTCTGGCCCCAAGTGTCAATAACTGGAAATATGGCTGTTTATCTATGAAAGAATTTAACTAGATAATCGCTACAGGCATATGAAGAAGACATACATTGTCTCAAATATATCATCCAATTGTAATATTCTATGTTCTAAAGTCCCTTCCAGTCCAAATACTTTTTTTAGGTTTTTCAAGCTCTAACAATCTAAGTTTTGTCTACATTTTCTTCTAAATTTGACATCCTAGGATCTGAATTATAAGGTCTTTCTTCAGAATTTAATATTTGAAGGTTTCCATTTCTTTCCAAATCTGATTTTCTATATTATAAACCTTCCTTCCTTTCTAGCTTCTGACCAAATTACTTTGCATTTACTTTCTATATGTTTTATATTCATTTATATATGTAGATCTTGTCTCCCCCAGTAGAATGTAAGCTTTTTGAGGGTAATCTCTTTATTTTCTGTATGTAACACAATGTCTGACACATGTTAGACATTTAATAAATGTTGTTGAATGAATTAATTAATTAATAACATAATATGCAATACAACAAAATCCCCCCTCAAGAGAATGTTTTACAGTCTCTGGTACTTTATTGTAGCAGAATTGGGTAAATGAGGAACTGATAATTTTCCAAGTCATCCTTGGAATTTTATGAACACAAAAGTCCCAATGTCTTAAAGAAGATGACCAATGAAAAATTCAGAGATGAACAAATCAAGAGTTCATCAAGGATAAATAGCAGAGGCAAAAAAAAATCTTCTTAATATAAATCATTTTAAAAATGCTAACCTCTTTTGTCTGGCTGAATTCCAAGGGCACACAATACCAACTGAGTTCATTTTGGAAGTACAATAAAGACATATTATTTGGCAGTGTTGAATTTGGGGGTTTTATTGCTTCATGCTACCTTTGATGGGGGCTGTATTTCTGGCATAGTTAGATAGTTTATCTATTCCTATTCATTAAAAGAGAGCCTGCAGCTATCTGAAGACTATGCCCAGAACTGCATTATTATTACTCCAAAAAGCACAGACAAGAATTGATTATAAAAATTTCAGGAGGGAATTCCCAGATGTCTTTGGAAATAAATGCATCTGGGCTTTGTATAAGAGAGAGAAGGGGGCAGAGAGGGAAGGGTACTGTGTGGATACTTTGACAACCATAGAAATAAACTCCTTCCAGGGCTGAACTAAAATCAATTATATTCAACTTAGCTCAGGTGTTTATGACCTGGAAAACTCTAATAGGCTATGAGAAAATGCTGGGCCTATGAGCCAATCAGATCCTAGATGTGATCTATACTCCTTAACCTGGTAGGCTCAATATAATGGTTTGGGTAATAGGGAACACATCCCCTGAGTTTGAAGTCTCTTACTTGGACTTTTGCAAAAACCTTCAAATTGGTCTCAGGTCTCTTTTCTTCCTCAGTCCAGCTGCCAAAGTCTTATTCCCAAAGGGCAGATCTGACCACACTTCCTTTGCCCAACAAATTCCAGTGGCTCCCTATTATATAACTAGTGGATGGGAGCAAAGGTAAATCCTGTATTTGGGATTTAAAGCCGCTCACAATTTAGCACTAGATTACCTTCTAGGTATATTATATATTATTCCCTCTCTGGAGGGGAAGTTAGGCAAGTTATTTTGCAAGGTGACCTTGCACAGTCCTCTCTCAAATACAATTCACTTGCATGTCATGACATCACCTTCCTGATGTCATGGTTCTCTTTGAGAATGAAGGTCAAACAATAACTCTTCAAATCATCCAAGCTGGCCTTCTTGTAACACAGCATTCTATCATCCAGCTCTGTCCATTTATACAAAATGGCCCCATGTCTCCCTTTTCATCTCTGCCCCTCAGACTCCCTAGAACTCTGTATAGTTCAGCTAAAGCCTCCGTATGACTTTTTCTCCAATTGCTATTGCCTCTTCACCAAAATTACCTTACTCTCATCATTCACAGTGATTATGTGCTATGAACTCTCCACAAACATTCAATTAACTAATACTGAGCCATTGCTCCTAAGGGAAATACAAGGTTAGGTTCCAGAGAGTCTGTGGTCACAACATTTTCATCAACTGATCAATATTGTATTATATATGTTTCTGTTTAAATATATATTTGTATGTATACATTACATATATGTACATATAGGTGTACATGTTTCTTACAAATAATTATTTATATGTAACTTTCTTATTTCTAGACATACTATGTTGTTGATTCATTAACATTAAATTCATGGTTAAGAGTATTTAAACTAATGCCTGAATGAACCTTAACATGTATTTTTAACATGATCATTTTATAGTTGGGAAAAATTAAGGCCCAAGGAAGTTATGACTAAGGGTATTGGAATCCAGGTGTTCTGATTCTAAAACTAGTGTCCTTTCTACTGTACAAACTATTTTTGTGAGGTATGAGCCATTTATATAACCTTGCTTGCCAGAGAAATGAATAACAACAACACACATTTCTTTAGCTTTTTACAATTATGCAACATTATAAGGTAGATTGTGAAGTGAATAATGCAAACATTTTTGCATTCTGTTACAGATGATGAAATTGATGCTTTAGAATGCTAAGTAATTTGTATAAAATCACAAAGCTTGTAAATAGCAGAGACAGGATTAGAACTCAGATTTTCTTAATCTAACATACTTTTCATGATACAATTAACTTTAAAATTCAAAATGAAAGAGTAGAAACCATTTTCTACCTCTTCTCAAAGTAATATTGAAGAACCTTTATACATAAAAGAAATAAGTAGATATCTATATGGTGTTATTTGAATGGGCTCCAGATAAAACTCAAACTGTTCTTCCTTGTGCCCTCCTTATACAGTTTTGATCTTTTGGAATTTTAAGGCTTTTATTGTCTTCAAGAGTTCCTTTTTAATACCTAGAAATCAAACAAGATATTGGCATAGGATGAGAAATTACAGCCTAGCTCTTCTTACAACTATTCCAGCAAAGATCTAAGAACAATGCTATACCGAGTAGTGATGGGAAATAAAAAGAAAAACCACATTGGGTCATCTTTTCAGCCTATGATCACAAATTTGACCCACAGGTAGATAACCAGGGCAGGAGTGGGTCAGGAACATGGTTCTTAGCCTATAGGCCTCTGGAACTGGATCAGCAGTTTGGGAATGGGAATGGACTCAACTCTAGACTTAGAGTAGAATAGGCTAATAGAGTAATTGCTCTGAAGCTGCTGGACCTTCCGGATTAGCTAAGGGACTAATTATTATTATCTACTAGAGAGCATCACTTAGCAGCAAATCTATAGTTGAGTTGCCTACATTCAAACTAGAATCTGGAGTCTGAAAAAAAAAAAAAAAAACAAGTGAATTAGCATATGGTGCATTAAACTGAGCCATCTGAAAGTTCCCAGCTCCCCAAAGAAAGGTGTCTCAGTGATCCTGGAAGAACTCATTTCTCAATAACTGAAGAATGTAGTAATGAAGATCCAAGATAGGACAAACCAGGAGTATACAGAACCACTGTAATCCTACCAGAAGTACAGTGAACTTGGCTCTAACACAAAATCTCAATTCAGGAAATGAACCTGCAGGACTGAACAACAAGCAACAAAAAAATTAAGACCTCTTATGGTTCCCTAAATGCCCAAGAAACAAACCCAAAGCGGAGAAAAACTACCAAACTGCTACAAGAAAAACGTTAGAGAAAAAGAGCTTGAGAACAACATTGGTTAGAATTCACTGAAGAAATAAAAAAATTTTAAAAGTTTGAAATGATATAAATGAAAAGAGAATAACAGAGGAAAGATTTAGAAAAGAACTGAGATACAACAAATGGAAGGCATTGGAATTAAAAAGAATGGAGAAGGATTTCTGTATAGGTATAATTCTTTTGGGGACTTAAACATTAGAGGAAGGATTTTAAAAGGGGATTAATAGCTTAACACAAAAGGAATGAAAATTTATTCAAGTAACAGGCTTCCTAAAAAACAGAATAGAACAAAACAAAAGTACATGATTCATGAGACAACAAGAAATATATAATTTTTTAAAACTGAAAGCTAGAGGCAGCTAAATGGACTCGGGTAGAGTCAGGAAAACCTGAGTTCAAATTCAGTCATAGATACTTAACACTCACCAGCTGTGTGACCCTGAACACATAACCCCAACTGCCTCACCAAAAAATTAAAAATTAAGAGATTGAAAATATAATCTATCATATCAAAAACAATTTACCTAGAAAACACATCAAAGAGAGACCATTTAAGAATCACGGGATTACCTGAAAGTCATAACAAAAAAGAAGAAAGCATGAATATCATAATTCAAGAAACCTGTCCAAACATAACTTTTTCAACGGCAAAATAAAAAATAGAATCCAGGGGTCACTTCCTAAAAGAAATTTCAAAATGAAAACTTCTAAGAAACATTCACCAAAATCTAGAGTTTCTTAATAAAAAAAAAAAAAATCGTGAGTTGTCAGAAAGAAATTTCAAGTACTAAGAAACCACAGATAGGATCATGTAAGATTTAGCAACTAACATAAAAAAGAATGAAGAACATGGAATACTGCATTCCAAAAGGCAAAACAGATAGATAAAATCAAGAATAATTTACTCAGAAAAACTTAGCATAATACTACAAGGAGTAAAATGTATTTTTATTGAACTAGAGGATTTCCAGGTTTTCCTGATGAAAAAATCAGGGCTGAGAATACAGTCTGAATTTAAAACATGGGGATAAAGACAATATAAAAAATAAATGTATGTAAGCAATCAAAAAAGACTTAAGGACGAAGTTTTTACATTCAAAAGGAAGGTGACAAATATCCTCTCACAAACTCAATATCATCAACAGTAATCATACTTAAAGTCAAATAAGACAGGACTGGCAGTGATTTTACTTTGTTTTGATGATGTTAAAAGAAAAAAAGGGGGGGGGAAGAATTGGAGAGGAAATGTGGAAGAAACTTATCTTACATAAGATACACAATAGAACTCTATGCAAATGAGGAACTGTAATATTGCTTTCATCTGAAATGGGCACAGGAAGATAGAACACATATTCATATGTACACATACATACATATATACATATACACACAAGTTTGGGACAGAAATATTTTCATTTCAATAGGAAACCCGGTGAAGTGCAAGGCAGAAGTAAGAAGGGTAGATTTAGGGAATCAATTAAGCAATTAATTAAGCAAAATAAATTTTGATCTCAGAGGGGAGGAAGTTCATAAAGAAAGGTTTAAAAAACAACATATTTATTTTAAGAAAAAATTTAGTTTATTTTTTTCAATTATAGACTGAGAGGAACAAAAAGTCAATTTCTGTTCATTTAAAAAAATTACTGAAAACTACAAATACTCTTGGTAGTTATGGGCTAAATCTGAACCAGAGCACTACTCTGAAGGTTAGGTTCTGATATTAGAATGGAATGAAAAACTCATAGGTCATTCAACAGTTAACTAAGTACATTTATTTAGACATAACATAGGAAGGATATTAAAAAAAAGATATGTACCAAGAACATCTCAAACTGATTCAGCTGGGCAAAGATTCCCTGTCTCTTGATGTCTCATGATGGTCCCTCAGTCTAACATCAGAGTCAGCCTGGAGCTTCTTATGGCTGTTTGTACTTAAGAGATCAGAAATTGATACCAATAATTCAAGTCAACCAAATCTTGAAGACACTTTCAATACTTTTAAAGAGAAAAAAAAGTCCAATTTGCAATAGAGTTGTAATGGAGAGAGTATTGGGATAGTAATTTACCAATAGTCATATTTTAAGACATCATAGCTGCATAGCTACTAAATCACACCTAAGTTAGCCTTGAGGGAGGATTAGTAGACTGGTAGCTAAAAAACAAGCTGTGGCTAGGAACAGTTGCCTGGAATTTAAGAGATGAAGACACTTGGAGAGAGAAAAGAAGTATTGCTATTAGGGAAATGGCAAGAGGGTACCCTAGGAGAAAATGAATCAGCTTGATAGTCTGACTAAGGACATTCTTTTGGTATTATCCAAGCTGCCATAAAGAGAAGCTAGGTAGCAGGGCCAAGACCAAGGAGGGAATCTACCTTTTCCTTTCTTTTTAATTTGCTTTTCCTTAATGCTAATATTTTATTGGCATTGCTGTATAGAAAATACCATTCACCATGGATAGAAGGAGGTTTCCCAATGGGAGTTCCCTATGCCAGTGAAATCATGCACTTAGTCCCTATCCCAATTCTGCTATTACAAAATATTTTCTCATTATGATCCTGTGAGGTAGATGAATATAATTCTCTATTTTGGCTCAGAAAAAGATTAAATGACTTAAATGCAATCATATAGTTACCTAGTAAATGGCAAAGTCAAGAATCAAACCCATTTCTTCTGACTTCAAACCTGGGACTCTTTCCACTGCATCCATAATCTCCCTAAGCTTCTACCCCTAACCTCATCACTGTGTTTTACTTCAGGTTGGGCACAAAGACATCATTTTTGACTGATCTCTGCCCAAATAAAGCCTCTCAGTCCTTCCCTGATTCAGAATTCTAAAAGCCTTTTATCCCAGTAGGAAGAACTCTTCCTACTTTTGTTCCAACTCAAGTCTCTTTTCTATTAAGAATTCTAGGCCTCTGGCTTTAATTGCTCAATCAGATCTATAATTTATCTAAATGAAATATTTGACGACTCTCTGATGACTTGATTGGCAGCAGAAAGATGAAAATGAATATGCTGTACTAGGTACCAAAGGATGCAGAGTTGAGCAGACATTTAGTAGATATTAACTTTTTGGTCCTTTCTTGACCTATGATATTTTAAGGCCCTAAAGGTGACCAAACCAGCAAGGGGTTGAGTGCTTGCAAAGCTGAATTTAGTGCATATTTTTGAGGGGGAGGAAGTGCAGTGGAGTACAGAAAAGCAGGAATTTCAAGCAAGAGGGAGTTCTCTTTCTAAGTATCACCTGGATAAAGCTGGCCTTGGTGTTAGGAAGATGTGAATTCAAATATGGTTTTAAACATTTTCTTGCTATGTGACCCTGAGCAAATAATTTAATCTCTATGTATCTCAGTTTCTTCATTGTGAAATCTCCATTTTAATAATAATAATAATAATAATAGCATCTACCTTTCAAGGTAGTTGTGAGGGAAAGTGAATATTTGTAAAGTGCTTTGTAAACCTCAAAACACTGTATAAATACTAGTTATTATGATTATCATCATTATTATTTGACAATTAATTAATGATAATCATCATTACCCTAATTATTCTCACTATACCCTTTCTCCTCCTGTCTAGTTTCTAGAATAGCCTTAGAATTCACAGAGTTGTGATTCTTTATTACCTCAGAACTGTCTTAATTTTCATTTCTCTAATCAACAGTGATTTAGAGCATTTTTTATATGACTACAAATGGCTTTAATTTCTTCATCGGAAAATTGTCTATTAGTATTCTTTGACCATTTATCAGTTGGGGAATGGTTTGTATTCTTAGAAATTCTCTTTCTTGAGAAGAAAGTGGGATTCATAGTAGCTATTTCTTGAAAGGAGAGAAAAAAGCAAGTTTTCAGGTTCAATAGAAAGAGCCAGTAGAGAGAAGGAGATTGAAAATATGATAAAAAGAAGGCTTAACCAAGGAAGCAAAAGGCTAGCAAATGACTGGAAGGAGTAGAGAGAAGGAGGCAGAAAGCTTAAATAAAGAGGAGAATTGTCTCTTTCTCTGCGACCTGAGGAGCAGGAGAATAGGCAAGAACTCGGAGAGGTTTAAAAGAAGGTGGGAGGGAAATTGAGAAAATTCATGTCAGATAACAGTCTTTTAAGTAAAGTATTTGGGACTTGAGAAAAAAAGTTTAAAAATACAATTAGTGAAGCATGATGGTAAAAAAAAAATAGAACAGCAGCAAGATATAGTAGAAAAGTAACACTGGCTTTGGATCAGAAGATTATTTAATGATAGAGTGCAACAGCAAAGCCACTTCACCCCTCTATGACTCAGTTTCCTCATTTATAAAATTAGATTACATGAACTCGAGGTCCCTTACAGCTCATATCCTATGAAAGAGTCAGGAGAAAGGTACTTGTAAAAGTCCCACATTTTTTTGTAGTTTAATCCTATTATAAAAGTTTCTCTTTGGAGTTTGCATCCAATGAGTTTGAGAGTTAAACTATATCTCCCAGAATATAGTAATATTTAGGAAGTATGAATAATTAATAAAAATGAAGGCAGGAAGGATAAAAGGAAGGAAGCAAGGAATGAGAAAAGTAACAAATGAATAGACAAATGAATGAAAAAAAACATTTACTATGTCCAAATAATATGTTATGCACTGGGGATTCAAATAAAAAAGCAAGACAGTTTCTAATCTCAAGGAGCCCACATTCTAATAGGGAAGACTGCATATGGAAGGTTTGATACCAGAAAATATCAATTCAAAGTCTAACTTTGACACTTGTGTATCTATGTGTGCAGCTATGAACAAGTGACTTCACCACTGTTTTTATCAGATCTATATCAAGATAAAAAAGTCTTCCACTCTGGCTGTCACTGATTGACCAGTAATAGATCCCAGCCCACACCTCACTAGTTTATCTTTTGGGTTCTAATGATTCAGAGTGAGAGTAAATAGCAATTGTTTCTGTTTTGGCCAGAAGCCCTGAGGGTCTTCTCCTCCCAGATTGTGTTGCTTTTTTCTTTTGGATTAAGAAAAAGATGCCTTTCTTGGACTCATTTCTTTCTTTTTAAAAATAATAGTAATAATAGCTTTTTATTTTTTTCAAAAACCATGCAAAGATCATTTTCAATATTCACCCTTACAAAACCTTGTGTTTCAAATTTCTCTCTCTCTCTCTCCTTCCCCCTCCCCTAGACAGCAAGCAATCCAATACTTGTTAAAAATGTGCAATTCTTCTAAGCATATTTCCACATATCATTCAGTGCAAGAAAAACCAGATCAAAAGGGAGGGGAGAAATGAGAAAGAAAAAAAGTAAGCAAATAAATACTATGTTATGATCCATGTTTAGTCTCCATAATCTTCTTTCTGAAAGCTAATGGCTCTTTCTATCCCAAATCTGTTGGAATTTTCTTGAATCACCTCATAGTTGAAAACAGCCAAGTCCATTACAATTGATCATCACATAATCTTGTTGCTGTGCACAATGTTCTCTTGGCTCTATTCATTTCACTTAGTCTCAGTTTATGTAAGTCTTTCAGGCTTTTATGAAGTCAATCTGCCCATCATTTCTTATAGAACAATAATATTCCATTACATTCACATAGCATAATTTATTCAGCCACTCCCAATTGATGAGCATCAACTCAATTTTCAGTTCCTTGCCACTACAAAAAGGGCTGCTATAAACATTTTTGCACATGTGGGTCCTTTTCTCTTTTTTAAATCTTTTGGATAGACAGGAAAAACAGTGCTGGATCAAAGAGTATCCACAGTTTCTTTCCAGAATGGTTGGGTAATTTCACAATTCCACCAACAATGTATTAGTGTCCCAGTTTTCCCACATCCCTATCCAACATTTATCATTATATTTTCCTGTCATTTTAGCCAATCTGAGAGGTGTGAAGTGGTACCTCAGAGTTGTCTTAATTTGCATTTCTCTAATCAATAGTGATTTAGAGTTTGTTTGCTTTTTATATGACTAGAAATGACTTTAATTTCTTCATCTGAAAATTGTCCATTAGTATCCTTTGACCATTTATCAGTTGGGGAAAGGTTTGTATTCTTAGAAATTTGAGTCAATTCTCTATTTATTTTAGAAATGAGGTCTTTAGGTTGTTGGTTCAGTGGATAGAGCATCAATCCTGAAGTCAGGAGGACCTAAGTTCAAATGTGACCTCAAACATTTAACATGTCCTAGCTGTGTGACCCTGGGCAATTACTTAACCCCAATTTCCTCAGCAAAAAAAAAAAGAAAAAGAAAAAAAAAAAAGAAAAAGAAATGAGGCTTTATCAGAAATACTGAATAGAAAAAAATTTCCCAGCTTTCTGCTTCCTTTCTAATCCAGGCTGCATTGGTTTTGTTTGTACAAAACCTTTTTAATTTAATGTAATTTAAATAATTCATTTTGCATTTCATAAGGTTCTCTAATTCTTCTTTGGCCATAAATTCCTCCCTCTCTAGAGATTTGAGAGGTAGACTATCATTTGTTCTCCTAATCTGCTTATAATATAGTTCATGATGTCTAAATCATGAATCTATTTTGACCTTATCTTAGTATACAATGTTAGATGTTGGTCAGTGCCTAGTTACTGCCATACTAGTTTCTAGTTTTCCTAGCAATTTTTGTTAAATGTGAGTTCTTACGCCAAAAGCTGGAGTCTTTGGGTTTATCAAACACTAAATTATGATATTCATTGAGCACTGTGACTTATTCCATTGATCCACTACTCTATTTCTTAGCCAGTACCAAATGATTTCAATGACTACAGACTTTACAATATAGTTTTAGGTCTACCTTCTTTTGCAGTTTTTTTCATTAATTCCCTTGAAATTTTGGAACTTTTATTCTTCCAGATGAATTTTGTTAGTATTTTTTCGAGCTCTGTAAAGTAATTTCTTGGCACTGTGATTGATAAGGCATTGAATAAGTAGATTTGTTTAGGCAGATTTGTTGTTTTTATTATATTAGCTCATTGACCTCATTTCTTACCTAGCCTTAATCATTGATTGTATGGTATGTCAATCAAACTGAAATTTGTTAAAGGCCTTAAACTTAAAAAGACCAAGGTCTCCCATTGTATCCAGGGCCATCTTCAGTCATCCTGACTGGTCTCAGACAGTTCTGGAGGGGAAAGTGAGGCAGATGACTTTGCACTTATATATCATGGTACCACCTTCCTAATGTCATCAGTCTTCTTGGGAGGAAGAACAAATAATGACAACAAATCAAAAATCGAATAAGCTATCCTAGAGGGATAATGAGGTCAGCTAGATGTTGCCACAATACCTACAGCATTAGGCCTGGAATCAAAAAAGATACATCTTCCTCTGATCAAATCTGGTCTCAGAGACTTATTAGTTATGTTAAGTACCCCTGGAAAAGTCATTTAATTTTGTTTGCCTCAGTTTCCTCATCTGTAAAATGAGCTGGAGAGGGAAATAGGAAACTAGTATCTTTGCCAAGAAAACTAAAAATGACTGTATGAATGGGGTATGAGGAGTTTCATATCATTGGAAGTATTGAAGTGGAGGTTAGATGATTATCAGGGATATTTCACTAAGATGACATCTAAGGAATCTTCTTGACTATGTTATTATTTTCTGTGGGCTTCAGTTTCCTTATCTGTAAAATGGTAGCAATAACACTCATACAATCTATCTCAGAAGGATAATTTGATGTTTGTTATGAGTTCATAATGATAATAAGTATAATAATATTTAAATAAAATTATTTTATTTTCTGGTACCAGTATCTGTATGAGGTTTTGATACACTTTGATGATACCTTAACCAGGTAAGATCAGTGAGCCTAAGTGCCATTAGTTCTCAAAAAGATACCAGATTAATTGTAGTGTTATCTATCAAAACACAAATGTGTAAAAGTATCTTTATGGGCATATAGAGGCTGCTGCCTCTAGATATATTCTGACATTGTACCTGCTCTGAGAACCAAGAGAGCATTGTACACAGTAACAACAAGATTATGTGATGATCAACTGTGATGGAGTTGGCTCTTTTCAACAATGAGGCAATTCAAAGCATTTCCAATAGACTTATGAGGAAAAGTGCCATCCACATCCAGAGAGAACTATGGAGACTGAATGTGGACCAAAGCATAGTATTTTCACATTGTTGTTGTTGTTTATTTGTTTGCTTGTTTTTTCCTCATTTTTCCCTTTTGATCTGATTTTTCTTGCATAACATGACAAATATAGAAATATGTTTAGGAGAATTGCACATTTTTAACCTATATGGGATTGCTTACTCTCTTGGGGAGGGGGAAGAAGAGGAGAGGAGAAAATTTTGGAACATATGGTTTTGCAAAGGTGAATGTTAAAAAATATCTTTGCATGTGTCTGAAAAAATAAAATACTATTGAAAATTTTGAAAAAAGAAAAAATAAAATATTTTGTCTGGAATCACTTGAAATGAGGGCATCTTTTGACTGCCCTCAGAACTGGCTTTAAGCAAAGAGAAATGAATGAAGCCTCATGTTCTTAGACTGGGGAGGGTTAGCATGTTCTTTCTGGGATTTAGAATGACAGATTTTCAAAGTAGGTAGGATGTCTTGTCCAAGTCCCTCCTTTTGTGGAGGAGGAAGGTGAAAGTCACAAGTAGACAGCTATCTTTTAGAGTGAGCTTCCTATTCTGTTAAATAAGAGAGTTGGATATGATGAGTCTTAAGATCTCATTCAGCTTTAAATGCTATAATCCTATGATCCCACAAATAAGAGAAGAACAATTAGGAAACTCATGGATTATTTCAAGTTTAATGAACATTTTCAAAGTGCTTACTGCATTCAATGTATTCCTTTCATTAAGCATCCTAAGGAGGAATACACCTAGAAAAGAATATTTATGTTTCACATGAGAGAGATGGGGTCAACATAAACACTTATCTGTGATAATGATCCAAATCAAAGCAGAAGCCCATAATTAAACATACAAACCCTATGACTGGGAAATAGAGAACTAAACCGAACAAGAAAATCCTAATTATTCTTCCCTCCTTCTATAACCCTCAGAATGAAATAATTACAAATTCTTTGAACTCTAATCCTTTTCTTATAGACTATCACAATTTCAGTTTTTCTCTGAGTTCCCCAAAGAGGAAACTCACCTCAGGGGAAGTTTGTAGTACTACTAAAGGTGCTAATCCATCGGTTAGCAAAATGTGAGGTCTGACAGGGAGATATAATGTCATCTTAGGCTTTCAAGAAAGTCTTTCAAAGAGCAACCCAGCAAGTGAAAGGAAGATTGTAGAATAAATTAGTCAGAGTGGCCTGACAGGGTCCTTTTTTAGATCTCATTGTGAGTCTAAAATGAGTTCTCTTCCAGGAAGGTTTACCTGTCCAGGTAACCACTGAATCTTTCCCTTGTTATTATCTCTGCCTGATGAAAAGGCATTGAATTCCCATACAACTGAGTGCCAAGGCTTTGAAGAAAAGACAGATCAGCGTTCAGATCAATCTGACCTTGAAACCCAAGAGTGGGTGCAGCCCTAGTCTCCTGCCTGGGTTTTTAAGAGCAGACTATTTTCAGAGAGTGAACCGACTATTTCAGCCAGTTCAGACCTGATGCAATTCTTTTTCTTCTCTATATTTCCTTGCAGTCTTAGTTAAACTCTCATAAACTTGCATTTTATATATGTAACATCAGCCTTCTTCCTGCCTCACTACACATTTACTTCTTGTACCTCATTTGTCCTTCTGATGTGTCTAAGTGAAAAGGGGGAAAGTGCATAGAAGCTTTTTAAGGGTAGGGACTGTTTATTTTTGTCTTTAAATCCCCAGGGCTTTACATAGTTTGTGTTTTATAATTGACCTTTAATGTTTCTTGACTGCTTAATTGATGAGGAAGCTAAAGCCCAGAGATTGAACTCATTTATCCAAGGTGATTTGGGGAACAGCAAATGAATTCAAAGAGTAGTCCCTTGATTCTTGTCCATCTCCAACACTGTGTTGTTTTAATTTTTACTTAGTTATCGAAGCTAGACTAACACTCAAACCTTTGTCTTTGGACAGCAAAGGGGCTACATAAATGTTTTTAGAATAGTGGATTCTGGCTGCAATGAAGAGATTCCTTGTTTTTATATTCAGACAGGCTGACTTTAATAAAAAAAAATGATAGCTCAAACCATCTATTCTTTAAAGATAAGCCTTTAGTTATACTTAGAAGAGTCAGAAACTGAAGCACCAATGAGTTTGGGTCATAGCAAAAGGTAAGTGTCCATCAAGGTCTTAGAAGAGGCTGATCTCAGGATTTGGTCCCTTCAATGGAACTCATGGATACATTTTCATTCTGTATTTTGGAGAAAATCAGAATCAAGGCAGCTCCCAGGTTTTAGAAAAGGGGGTCAGATTCTGAAGCTGCCTTTCATCTGTGTCTCTAGTCCGTCTCGATCTCCTGATACAAATGCTGCTGTCAGTCACCATAGTTCCAGGGACATTGCTACTGATGCCAATGGTGTCATCCTGTAGTTAAGGTGATGAAGAAATAGAGATTCTCTTCCCCAAAAGTGATGACTTTCTCTTAAAAAGATTTCTTCTCTGAAGCCTGTCTGGAGCTTCTCCACAACTAAACTAGCCTGCTGTTGGAAAGCCAGATTCTAAATTAACATACTTTTCTATTCAAACCCCAAAAGACTCACCTGAAGCCCTTTAACCAACCAGCAACATTTCCAGTGTAGCATCATCTGATTTCATTCCATTTGTGCCTAATTTACATTTTTGCTGGATCAATTGATTGATAGATTCTGTTATTCATAGAGGCATTCTCAACTGATACAAGTATTAGGTTTTAAGGCATCTTCTTAGTCACATTAATTAGGGTTAACAGGTGTGGGGTATCTCTCTTTAAAAGAGTATAGAAAATTGGAAAAAATAAATATAAATAAAACCAAATAGCATCAATAAATCAGTCCTATAAACTAGCTTAAGTGGCTATTAAGTTTCAGGAAATATAATCAGGCACTAGGGATTTAAAGAATAAAAAAGAAACAGTTTCTGTATTCAAGGAGCTTAGTGTGGATCAGAAGACAATCTATACATATAAAAGTATATGCAAAATACACACAAGGTAATTGGGAGGGCTGGAAATACTAACAAGTCAGCAAATTGGAAAAATCTTCAAAAGATATTAGTTGAACTGAATTTTGTATAAAATTAAGAATTCTAAAGGGTAGAAGTGAGGTTTCCAAGCATGAGTAAAAGTCTATGCAAAAACATAAAGAGATAAGATTATATCTAGAAGGTCAATTTAGCTGGACTATGGAATGCATGAAGGGGAGACTGGAAAAACAGAGTAGAGTCAAGTTCTAAAGGGCTTTAAATACCAAAGAAATTTGTATATTTGAGGTCACAGGATTATAGGTAATCCTAATTTAAAAGGATTTTAGAAATCATTAATCCCCTAATTTAAAAAGAAGGAAACTGAGACTCAGAGGAGAGAAAGGATTTAACCACAGCCCATAAGTGATGGAGTGAAGCCTTAAATTCAGATCTTATTTATAGTGTATTGTTCTTTCCACATCAAACTAAAGGGAGAAAGTAGCCAAGGAACAACCCTATAACAGTTACTATAGATGGAGCAGATCAAGACATGAAGTTTCCATGCATTGACCCTCAGTCTTAGCCACCTGCTCACTCAGTAATCTAACTCTCTTTACTTTTCACAAAAAGGACTAAATTCTTAGCATGCATTGACCATTTTCTTTTCAAAGCACTTACTCTGGGATTGAAGCATTGCATTTGCAGTCCCATAATCTTGTTCCATTAGCATCAAATTCAATAAGTTATATAGTGGTTTCATCAGCTCGTCTATCAAAGAGCAGATAATTAGTTCTATGATTCCCCATACTTTTTAGAATTTGGCTAATGTAATCATAAAGTCACTACTGAGTTCAAGTCCCACCTTGTGTTTTCATTATAATGATTGCCAAGGAATGTAATAAAGCCATTGGCATCTAATTAAATAAGTTATTTATTCATTTTTCTTGAGTGCTGACTTTTTTATGTCATCTGGTTTTGTAATGTTTCATCAACCTTATGGCTAAGAGGATGAATGCCCATGGACTGAGTAAGCCCCTTTCCCTTTTTGAAAATACAAAACATACAGGAGCATGACAGGCCCAGTTTAATTTCCATATTCCCTTCTCTTTTAGGAAATATTTGTTGGGATTGTTTGTCCAGAGAAAGAAGGAGGAACTACAGACAGAAATAGCCTAAACACACAAAAGAAATTTTATGTGAGTGTGCATTCTTCTTGGACTTATACATGACTGATTCAATATATTCACTGCTACTGAAAAGCCTGTCATTCTATTTTTCTATAATTCTATTTTCCTCTGACTCAATTTATCATTCTTATAACTTTCCAAACCAAAATATCCCTTCCTGGCCACCACTCCCATATTGTATGTGTTGTTTCCTACTATTAAAATTTCCTTGAGGTCAAGAACTGTATTTGATTTTATTTTTGTTTCCTTAGGGGTTAGGATGATGATTATCATAATACTAAATACTTAAATACTTAATGCTTTTTCATTCATTCATCCATTCATTTCAATAACTTCCTTTGTTTAAAGTATAAAACTGTAAGCCCCAGTATATTCTGAAGTTATTAACTGTCAAACTGCAGTCTTGATAGAGTTGAATGAAGCCCCTGGTTGGACTTTATGAGAAAGTATGAGAATCAAAATAAAAAGGATCCAGTTTCTATGTCGGGCTGGCCTATGTAGTTTTGTATTTTTTTTTCTTATTATCCTCCCAAATGTCTACCTCCAGCCCTCTCCAACAAGAAGGAAGGAAGGCCCTAGGAGCAGGGGGCACTGAGAAATCATCAGATTCACAGTTGATTTCATCTTGTGGAATAATGAGTTTTTGGACCTCATGAAGTCCAGGAAGGAAGTTGGGTGGGGAGTGATGAAGTGATTTTTAAAATCATTTCCAATTCTTAGGTCTATAGTGATAAAAAATGCAACGCCCATGAGAAGTCTCATAAGGATCCTTAAAGGCAATGGAAAAGAGAAATCAATAAATTAAAACTTACAATATAATTTTATTTTTAGCATGAACTCTACCAAGTTTAAAAGTCACCAACTGTCCAAGTCTCAATTTCCTCGATTTAAACCTCTCTTATTTTCCTCATAAGAGCTGTGAGAAAAGTGTGTCATAAATCTTAAAGAGCTCTGAAAATATGAATGATTGCTATTAATAATATGAAAACTGGGTCTTCCAAATAAGCCATAGAAGAAATTATTTTAATCATCACTCTAAGAAGCTCTTTTTTGAATAATTTTGTGAATTTTGCCTCAAACCCTTGGAAATTCCAGATTTTCTTGCTAAGCTGCACAACAGACTATGTTTGCTTCCACCACCTCAACGGAATAGATTTTTTAATAATGTATTTGACAAGCTCTGGCAGAAAAGCCAACTGAACAATCAGTTGTTGCTGTCTCCTTTCCCCAACACCAACACTACGCTCTATGCATGCATAATCTTCAAACTGTACAGTCAGAGCTGGGTAAAGTAGCTCTTTGGTGGAATGCGTTTTATGGGATATCCATAGACATTTTCAGAGTGGAAATGCAATGGGGTAGCTACAGAGACATGGCACATAAAGACCTTAATGAAATGCCCATAGGAAAGTCCCATATTTCCCCACAGAGAAAGGTCCCACAATGCTTTGGGGAAAGTAGAAAATATTTGCTCTTTGGAGTGTTGAGTATATGAGAAGGGATGATGTATTTATGTAGAAAGTATTTGCTTCTGTTGCCTTTCATGCCTTGAATGCCCTCCAAGACGGGTTCCTGACCTATATCTGATGCTTTGTCCCTTTCTTCCTGGACTAACTCAAAGACTATCCCACCTCTACTCCATTCCACTTTCCTTACTAATTTGATCTGATGATAATTAGTGAGTCTGATGTATGTGAGGAGCATTAACCCCTTTTGAGAGAAGCAAATAATAATTCTTCCCATAGGGCTGATAATGAGGGCCCCTAGTATGTCTGGGCCACTAGTCCCCATTTTGGGCCATCTATGGAAGTGTTACTGAGTGCCATGAGTAGAACCAGATAACTACTAAACACAACAACTAAAACAATATAAATGAGAAAACAACAGAACAATAAAATTAAATAGAATAACTAGGACGTGCCACACTGTAATGATAATGATTGGGGTTGGAACCAAACAAAAATTGGAAAATATATCTCCCTCCTTTCTTTGGAGAGGTGAAAGGTGAGAAACAGTGGGTATGGCATATGTATTGATTACACACCAGACACATGTCCTTGAACCGCTTTATTTTTATTTGGTTTTCAATCCTCATTACAAGAGGTGGCTCACTGGTGGGAGAGGAAGGGATAAAATACATTCAGAAACCGCAGAGATATGAATGAAACTAACATTTTTTAAAACGATCTTTCTTTTCTTTCTTTTTTTACCTTTTTGCTATCCTCATTTCTATATTTGTACACTTCCTCTATTCAACTGTAAGTCAGCTAATGGAGTATTTCCTATGCTTACTATATGGGTACTGTGTTAGGAATACAAATACAAGAAGAAAATAGGAGTTTACATTCCCATGAGGGAAGACAACAGATTGAATGCAGTTTACAGAAGAATGAAAACATGGCTGGCTTCAAGTCCCTCTCTCAAAGGAAGGAGTCATTTAATCAGAGGGAGAAACCACTAGAGTAGAGAGTACTTCCAGTGTGTAAGTTCCGGGTCTGCAGTGAGCTTCTGAATGAAGAATTGGGCTGTAGTGCAGACAATCAGAACCATACCTGGAAAGAAAGGCTCTTGAGGGCCTATACATATCTGTTTTTGCTCAACATCAAGTTTAGTGCTTTTCATATGATGGGCACTTTAAAAATCCATAATCCATTGCATAAAGAAATGAAGGCGCAATTTAAATTTTAAAATTTAAATTTTAAAAAGAATTCAAATAATCTCCCTTATTCCCGCTTTCAAACTATTCTATTTGTAATATGTTGAGATTCAAAGCACATAGTGATATTATCTATACAACCTGAACTCAGCAATGTCTTTTGAAGACGAATCTTCAGTAGCGACTGCTTGTATTGAAAATATTGCCTTTGATCTTTTTTTAAAGGGCTTTTATTGAAACAAATATGTTGAACTATCTTATGATGTTAAATGGGTCTCATTTTCTAGTCTGTGATAGGACCTAAAATCCAAAACAAACTGGTATGGTTGAAACACTTGATATGTGATACTGATGAAGTCTTGAGTCACTGTATTGCTCCAACCATATTTAATTGATTGCAAGATCATATGATCTACTCATATATCAGAGTGACTAAAAGCAAGCACTATGGTCTTAATACTCATGTACCCTCCAATGCTACTGAATACTATTCATTTACGCGTGCCCATTTTGAATGCCTTCTGTCTCTGTCCTCCCCAGACTGTCCATCCAGCATTTTGGGAACTTCCTTGATTCCTCTTGATATCACGATGATCTCAACAGACCAAACTTAAGTTGAATTATTACAAGTGATCAAAGAGGATCATAGTTCTACCCTGTATTAGGGTATATACGGCAGTACTCTGAGTTCCACATTCTTAGAGGTTCATTGACAAAATGAAATACATTTAGAGGAGGCTATCAGAATGGTGAGAAGTATAGAAAATCTTGTCACATAGGAAATTATCAGTGGAATAGGAGATAGCCTGGAAAAAAAGATCCTGGGGATTTGATTTTTAAATCTACCCCCCACCTACCCATTCAATAGGTTAAAAATAAAATTGATAAGGGGTAGGGAAACTTATAGAGAAAGGTGAAATACTTTCCCCTAGGTGATACAGATCCTCTGTAGGAAGCAAAAGATCTTCTGATTCCATACCCAGCTTTCATTCCTCTCTGACACACTGATGACCTCCAAGGGTGGGTCGCTTCTAGATTTAATGCCCTATGAATCTATGATTATTATTTCACATGCCTCTGGGGCTATAGCCTCTAAAGGTAGTCCAACTCTTACAATAACTCCTCCTTCAATATTAGCAGTACTGAAGACTGCATGACTCAGAAAAAAATAACAGAAGTAACTCATTATCACCACCCTTAGCATCCTAAGGCTCAGAAAAATTAACAAAAATCATCTACAGCAAACTGTCTCCTCCTACATAGCCTTGCCCCCAGCATCAGGGGGTGCCCTCATAATGAAAAAAGCTTCCATAGCAATGGGAACTCATTGTTGTTGTTTTCTTTTCTTTTAGAAAAATGGAATTCCAGGTGAGTTTAGATGGACAATTTTAGTCAAGAAAAGAAAGGCCAGGACTTTGTTTCTGGTGGCCCATGACTGTGATTTTTAGAAGATGGGAGCTTTGCTGGAGCCAGCTCCAACTCTCCTGTGTTGAAATATTAAATTTTCAGTGTCACCATTTATACCTCAAAAATCAACACATGCTACAATTACATCTTGATCTGTTGTTTTGTTGATTATTTAGACTTAAAACAATGATGGAGAAAAAATTAAAAATGCAGATTAAATTTAAAGTATGTGTTCACACATTTTTTCCTAAGAACTTGTTGTTAAATATTTATCATTTAATCTCCTAAGACTCTGAGGTACAAACTCATTTCAGGGTGTCCGGATATAGAATTCTCCATATCCTAGTTTGGTGTTCTTGAAGCTGGCCATTTCTGCTAAACACCTCCCTAGGGGAAGGTGGTTAAGCTCCTGAAACACACACACACACACACACACACACACACACACACACACACACACACACACACACACTCTTTAATAGGATTCACAGAATTTAAGGGCTTCTCAGTTTTCACTGCTGTGCTGTGGAATCTGAAAAGTTCTGCCAGAGCTCACTAAATCAT